>NC_081556.1:7413902-7589306 GCF_963082655.1 Stomoxys calcitrans
ATTATAAGAATATTTTCGGTTAAAAGACTAGGTTTGGATATAAGAAAATGTTCTGTTTTACTACTACATTCGGTTATAAGACTACGTTCGATTACAATGCTGCGTTCGGTTTTAAAAGATTAAATCGTGGAATTTTTGCCTTCAGAGAAAATTTCATGAGAAATTTTGTCTTTAGAGAAAATTTTTTTGGAAATTTTGTCATTGGAGAAAATTTTATGGAAATTTTGTCTTTAGAGAAAATTTCTTGGAAATTTTGTCTTTAAAGAAAATTTCATGAAAATTTTGTCTTTAGAGAAAATTTCATGGAAATTTTGTCTTTAGAGAAAATTTCATGGAAATTTTGTCTTTAGAGAAAATTTCATGGAAATTTTGTCTTTAGAGAAAATTTCATGGAAATTTTGTCTTTAGAGAAAATTTCTGGAAATTTTGTTTTTAGAGAAAATTTTGTCTTCAGAGAAAAATTTTATGGAAGTTTTGTCTTTAAAGAAAATTTCATGGAAATTTTGTCTTTAGAGAAAATTTCATGGAAATTTTGTCTTTAGAGAAAATTTCATGGAAATTTTGTCTTTAGAGAAAATTTCATGGAAATTTTGTCTTTAGAGAAAATTTCATGGAAATTTTGTCTTTAGAGAAAATTTCATGGAAATTTTGTCTTTAGAGAAAATTTCATGGAAATTTTGTCTTTAGAGAAAATTTCATGGAAATTTTGTCTTTAGAGAAAATTTCATGGAAATTTTGTCCTTAGAGAAAATTTCATGGAAATTTTGTCTTTAGAGAAAATTTCATGGAAATTTTGTCTTTAGAGAAAATTTCATGGAAATTTTGTCTTTAGAGAAAATTTCATGGAAATTTTGTCTTTAGAGAAAATTTCATGGAAATTTTTGTTTTAAAGAGAATTTCATCAAAATTTTGTCTTTGGAAAAAATTTTATAAAATTTATGTCTTCAGAGAAAATTTCATGGAAATTTTGTCTTTAGAGAAAATTTCATGGAAATTTTGTCTTTAGAAAAAATTTCATGAAAATTTTGTATTTAGAGAAACTTCTATGGCAATTTTGTCTTAAGGGAAAATTTTATGGATTTTATTTATTTCTCCTAAAATAATTTATTAAAAAACCTTTTCTAGAGTTTTATACTCTCACTAAGGTTTATTTCTGATAAGTTATAAAATTTCACTTGTTGAATATTTTCAATTACATGTAAAAATGTTGACTAATACCAATTCTCTTATCCTAGATATTCTGTTTGGCAATACTCCTTTCTCTCTCCCTCTCTCCCTCGCTCTCTATTTTGGAATGGTTGATCCTCTAAGAGCAGAGCTGGCAAATATTTTCCCATTTTCAAAGAAAAACAAGGAAAAATTGAAACTTACATAGGGTGTGTAGGTGGGAAATTGGTCATCGGTGACAGTGTAGTTAGTCAAGTGGTACGGGTAGTTCTATTGCACAAAATTGAGATTCAAAAAATTTTTAGATATCATCATAAATTTATACTTACTCCTTTAATGGGACACTCATAGGGTAGATTACTGGTCCTCCTTGTTTCTTTTATGATCCGCTTCACCAAGGGCACATACATTATTTGACTCAACACTTCACAAATGTTCAGTTTCAAGTCCAGAAATGTCACCACTTTGTCGCTCTTTGCAATTTTAAATGAAGACAAAAGACGTACCTCGCTATCACTCGCCAAATCGTGATTAAATTCAACGTCAGAGTTTATAACAAAGTTATTGGTGGTTACTTTCAAATAGCGGCACTCTAGGCATTTGGTGACTTTTCCAAAATGATTGCATTTAAGTTCGTGTAACTCAACATTGAAACGTCTTTTGGCTGTCTGTTGGCGAACAAATAGGTATGGCACAGGTATTGCAAGTATTTTCCCGAAAAGGATTTTTACTAACCTCGATGGTGATAAAGGCACCGCACAATATTAAAAGGACTACAATTTTGAACGTCATGCTTTGTTTTCGTTTAAAGTATATCTGTTATTTCAAATATGGATAGCATTTGCTTTAGAAACATGGTTTTAAATAAATTGTTTTATAATTGCCTTAACGGTCAAGGTTTTGTGGATACACTTGAGTAGTTTTTAAAAATACTGAAAGCTTTTGTAAATGAATACCAAATCATATGGTAGGTGAAAAATCATGCATATATTATTTTCAGTTCCATTTTATTACTTTAAATAATGATAACAGATCTATAACATTTACGTCATTTTAATAAGAGAACATTTCGTAGAATTTTATCTTAAGAGAAAATTTCCTAGAAATTTTCGGCGTAGAGGTAAGCATGTTCGCCTATGATCAGTGCTGCCACTCAAGAAAATTATTGAATACCAAAATTTTAGAAAAATCCTACCAAACACAGCCAAAACCTACCAAATGTTCTTCAAGCCAACAACGCGGTATATGTTTTTGTACCAACAATGGTTGGCCATTTTGCCATTCCATTTGCAACACATCAAATTATATATGTTATATACGTACAAAGTAATCGTAAGTTGATAGTCGTTTTCCATGGTCGAACTAGATATGTCCGTCCGTCTGCTTGTTTAAATCAATCTACAGTCTTATGTTCAAACATGGCCCTTTATACTGATCTTCCAATAAGAAATCTTGAGATAATAAAAACTATATTACTGTCCCGATATCACTGAGCAACCGTGCCAAGCTTGGATAAAGCGATCTCCTGTTGTATGGGTTTGAACCCAGGAATGCGCTTTTACTACACATTTTCGCAATTATAGCGAGTTGCATGAACCCTTCAGCATCTGAGTATCACCAGATCTAAACATATTTGTATACAGTTGCCATACAGCATTATTTTCCGAACGAAGGCATCCAACACACAAAAAACGCATTTCTTAACCAGAACTTAAGAAATTTGGAAAAGAATCCTTAACACTCGTACCAGTTACAGCCATTATCAGAACTTACGCCTTTTTTACTGAAATTTAGCAGCTCATACCATACATAAAAACAACCGGTATAATCGAGGCGACGATAGGAAACCTGAAAGGAAGGGAAGAGGTTTCGGATCGGATACCTGAGATGAACCTTGAAGTCGAGTGCGAGGCACTGCTGCCATCGTCACAGCTTTGGATTGACCGAACCCTAGTATTGCCATCTGGAAGATCATGTTACACGAATGGATCAAAGTTAGCGGACAGAGTGGGCCTGGCGGTCTACATTGAGAACCCAGGGAATGAGATCTGTTTTAGGCTGCCTGGCCTGATAATACGGTCCTGCAGGCGGAGATCCGGACGATCATGGAATGCGGAAGTGGTGTGGTGCTCGAGTGTGAAACATCTTTACCGACAATAAAATTGCCATAAGGGCAATAACAATCGGGACGGTAAGGTCACGAACAGTCTTGCAGTGTAAGAAGGAGATTAATGTCTTCTCTGAGGATAGCAAAATCCGCATCGTTTGGGTGCGGGGCCATAACGAGTAAGGGGAAATGAAAGGTCAGACGATTTGGCGGTGAAGGCCAGACGACTGCCATCAATAAACTTGGTTAACCCGAAGCCTTTCGGGTCGACCCAGTCCCCGAGTTAAGGGAGTGGGCGACAAATGTGCATGCAACATTGTGGAACAGCGAAACGGTCGGTATAACGGCGAAAATCCTATGGGCGGTTTCAGATCTTGGAAGTTAAGTATTTTGGATTTATCCTCGCCGATTTTTTCTGTAATTAACTTGGTATTTATATGTTGGAAAAACCTACCAACCAGAGAACTGTATGAAACCCAAAATTTGGCACTCAATAGCCACTTTGGTCAAAGCAATTGTCTGTGTCGCATGCCACATAAAAACCACCATGTTTCAACTGTATCGCATGCCACATAAAAACAAGTTCGCTACAAACACACGCACAAATGCAATAGAGTGAGAGATGTGCGAACGTTTTAGTAATCAGTTAGTGGATTTTATTTTCAATTTGGTTGAAGGACATCGTGTGTTATTTGCAAATGAACACCACTCAGATGAGTGTCATTGTCAGTCATTCTAAAGACAAAATTTCCATGAAATGTTGTCTTGAGAGAAAATTTCATGGAAATTTTGTCTTTAGAGAAAATTCCATGGAAATTTTGTCTTTAGAGAAAATTTTATGAAAATTTTGTCTTTAGAGAAAATTTCATGTAAATTTTGTCTTTGGACAAAATTTTATGGACATTTTGTTTTTAGAGAAAATTTCATGAAAATTTTGTCTTTAGCGAAAATTTCATGGAAATTTTGTCTTTAGAAAAAATTTCATGTTAATTTTGTCTTTGGAGAAAATTTCATGTACATTTTTTCTTTAGAGAAAATTTCATTGAAATTTTGTCTTTAGAGAAAATTTCATTAAAATTTTGTCTTTAGAGAAAATTTCATGTAAATTTTGTCTTTGGACAAAATTTCATGTACATTTTGTCTTTAGAGAAAATTTCATGGAAATTTTGTCTTTAGAGAAAATTTCATGGAAATTTTGTCTTTAGAGAAAATTTCATGGAAATTTTGTCTTTAGAGAAAATTTTATGGAAATTTTGTCTTTAGAGAAAATTTCATGGAAATTGTGTCTTTAGAGAAAATTTCATGGAAATTTTGTCTTTAGAGAAAATTTCATGGAACTTTTGTCTTTAGAGAAAATTTCATGGAACTTTTGTCTTTAGAGAAAATTTCATGGATATTTTTTTTTTAAGAGAAAATTTTATGGAAATTTTTTTTTAAGAGAAAATTTTATAGAAATTTATTTTAAGAGAAAATTTCATAGAAATTTTGTCTTTAGAGAAAATTTCATAAAAATCTTGTCTTTAGAGAAAATTTTATGGAAATCTTGCCTTTAAACAAATTTCATGGAAATTTTGACTTTAGAAAAAATTTCATGAAAATTTTGTCTTGAGAGAAAATTTCATGGAAATTTTGTCTTGAGAGAAAATTTCATGAAAATTTTGTCTTGAGAGAAAATTTCATGGAAATTTTGTCTTAGAGAAAATTTCATGGACATTTTGTCTTCAAAGAAAATTTCATGGAAATTTTGTCTTTAGAGAAAATTTCATGGAAATTTTGTTTTAAGTGAAAATTTCATGGAAATTTTGATTCATGGAAATTTTGTCTTCACATAGAAATTTTGTCTCCAAAGAAAATTTATTGGAAATTTTGTCTTTGGAGAAAATTTCATGGAAATTTTTGTCTTTAGAAAAAATTTCATGGAAATTTTTGTCTTTAGAAAAAATTTCATGAAAATTTTGTCATGAGAGAAATTTCATGGAAATTTTTTTCTTTAGAGAAAATTTTATGGAAATTTTGTCCTTAGAGAAAATTTCATGGAAATTTTGTCTTCAGAGTAAATTTCAGGGAAATTTTGTCCTTAGAGAAAATTTTATGGAAATTTTGTCTTAAGAGAAATTTCATGGAAATTATTTCTTTTTGATTTAAAAGTTTGCGAAATATTGCTGAAGAACGCAGGTTTCAGAAAACATTTTTATTAAAATCTTGATTTTTACCAATATTCAAAGATATTTTTTATGTTAATGCGATAAACACTAACTATTTGGGAACAACAGATCCCTCAATATTAGAGCTGGCGAATAATTTGCCACTTTCAATATAGCTAACGGAAAAATTGAATTTAATGTAAGGCGTGTAAGTGGGGAAAAGATCATCTTTTATGCTGTAATTGGCCATGTAGTAGGGATGATTCTAGGGGTGACACAAACAAAACACAGACAGAAGTTAAAAAACGATATGTGTAAGTTTTATGACTTATGATTTACATACCCCCTTCAAAGGACAGGCATAGGGTAAGTTGCTGGTCCTTCTTGTCTCACTCCAGACACGCTTGATCAGTGGCACTGTCATTATCTGACTTAAAAAATCACAAATATTGGATTTTAGATCAAGAAATGTCATAATTTTAGCGCTATTGCCTAGTTGAAATGTGACCAGGATACGACCTTCGGCATTTCGCGATAACTCACGTTCCAATTCAAATTCAAAATTTGCTATGAAATGACTGAGAGCGATTTTCTTAAATCTGCACTCCAAGCGCTTAACGGTTGAGCCTAAACGATAACAGCTAATGTCTTTTATCTCAATGTTGAAGCGTCTTTTAGCGGCCTAGTGTTCGATAATTTTAAGATTTCATATAGAAAATTAAAAATACTAAACTTACTTTACAAGTAGGAAGAGCAAGCCACGAAATTAGAAACAAGAACCAAAATTTAGACAACATTTTAGATTAAAATGCCAAAGGGTAGTGGCTGAGTAGCAATTACTTGCTATCATAGGAAAATTTTCATTAAGGCGTCATTAAGCTAAAGTCTTTTTAATTATCACAAAGTTCAAAGAGACTTTTAGTTTTGACACGCTTGTGTTATTTTTTTTTATTTTTTGTATAAGTGAAAAATAATTACAAATTAAAAATTATTTAAAGTTATGAAACATTTTTATATAAAAGCTTTGCTAATGAAAATTCCTATTTAAAATGTAAATCATTATAAATTCATATCAATAAATACTATTAAAATCAAAACAAAACAAGTAAAAGCAAGCAAAGTTCGGCCGGGACGAATCTTGGGAACCCACCGCAATGGATTCTGCTACAATATGGGAGCTATATATGGTTATAGACCGATTTGGACCGCGGATAAAAATCGCGGCTTGTAATTGCTCAAGATGTCAAATCGGGAGATTGGTTTATATGGAAGCTATATCAGGTTCTTGACCGATTTGGACCATATTTAACACAGTTGCTGAAAGTCATAACAGAACACTATGTGCGAAATTTCAGTCAAATCGGATGAAAATTGAGGCCTCCAGGGGCTCAAGAAGTCAAATCGGGAGATCGGTTTATAAGGGAGCTCTATCAGGTTATAGACCGATTCGGACCATACTTGGCACAGTTGTTGGATATCATAACGGAACAACATAGGCAAAATTTCAGTCAAATCGGAAAAAATTGTTGCTTCCAGGGGTTCTAGAAATTAAATCGGGAGATCGGTTTATATGGGAGCTCTATCAGGTTATAGACCGATTCGGACCGTACTTGGCACAGTTGTTGGAAGTCATAACAGAACACCACATGCAAAATTTCAATCAAATTGGATGAAAATTGCTGCTTCCAGGGGCTCAAGAAGTCAAATCTGACGACCGGCAGGATTCCAACCCAGACGTTCAGTATTATAGTCAGACATGCTAACCTCTGTTCTACGGTGGCCTCCGAAGAGATGTGGCAGTAGGCTAAAAATTTGTTGCGTACACATGTAAAAGCCCTGAATGTATGGTAAGCATTTCAGCGGAGTGGGTTAGTGAATAATGAAGTGTTGAAGTCTGGTGCTACTGATCAACGGCGAAGAATGGTTGGCCTTGTTAGATCATTGACATAGGTATGACAGATGTTTGCAAAACTGCCTTTTAATTCAGTTCGCTACTTTTAATTTACCAGAGAAAATCTGGAATCAACAAAAATATTGGAGAAATATATGGGACACAAAAAAAGTCCTAAACTGGGAAGTGTATTAAAATTTTATGTGGCTACAAATTGAATCATCATATTCGATTAAACCTCCTGTTAAGGAGCTGGAAGCATTTTAAGTTTATGAACTGACTGAAATGAAGGCCGCCGTGACGTAGAAGCTACGATGTTCAAACATACTAATCCCTAGATCTTGGAAACTATCGATAATCGAGAAATTCGATATTTCTAATAATAAATATTGATAGTATCGATACTATCGTTAATTTCCCATCATCTATTGGGTTACCCAAAAACTAATTGCGGATTTTTTAAAAGAAAGTAAATGCATTTTTAATAAATCTTAGAATGAACTTTAATCAAATATACTTTTTTTACACTTTTTTTCTAAAGCAAGCTAAAAGTAACAGCTGATAACTGACAGAAGAAAGAATGCAATTACAGAGTCACAAGCTGTGAAAAAATTTGTCAACGCCGACTATATGAAAAATCCGCAATTACTTTTTGGGCAACCCAATATATTTCAAGCGAAAATAAGAAGCAAAAATCAGGAGATCGATTTATGTAGAAGCAGTATCAATGCACAGACCGAATAATACCAAACTTAATAAACTAAATTGCAAGCCATGAGAAAAATCATTGTACAAAATTTTACGCAAGGTGTACATTATGTGTGGGATCGCTTATTTTTGTTTAATTATGCAATAAATTTAACTTGCCGATAGTATCGAAAGGAAAGATATCAATCGATATTCAGAAAAAAAAATACAATATCGATTGTATCGATAGTGCCATCGATATTTTGTCAGCTCTTATCCCTAACCTATGGTGATGAACGCGTAGTCTGGAAACCTGACGAGAATATGAGAAAAAATTTCTTCTGTAATAAAGAAACTTCTCACAAAGAGATGTCGCTCAGTGGCAAGTTATTCGGATATATTGGGTTGCCATAAAAGTAATTGCGGATTTTTTAAAAGAAAGTAAATGCATTTTTAATAATACTTAGAATGAACTTTAATCAAATATTCTTTTTTTACACTTTTTTTCTAAAGCAAGCTAAAAGTAACAGCTGATAACTGACAGAAGAAAGAATGCAATTACAGAGTCACAAGCTGTGACAAAATTTGTCAACGCCGACTTTATGAAAAATCCGCAATTACTTTTTAGGCAACCCAATAGTAATGATGTGAGAGAAGTATCCGCGATGTTTCTTCATGGAATGTTTCTTGGCATAATTTGCACTAAAAAATGATTGTAGGTATTTGAAGTAGACCTAAAGTCATCTTGCACCCCTAGTACAATATTTCGAAGTTAAGTCAACTTTTACAAGTTCTTTGTTATCCTATGTTTGAATAGACAGTATTAAGTATGTTCTCGAGCTGGAAAAATCAAAAGAGCGCAAATAGACAAATCAAACGCACCAGCCCGTCGCTGTGCTGTTGGTTATTGTGGTGTAAGCACAAAAGCACTTGCAATGACATTCAATGAATGTTCAAGTTCACAACAAAAAGAGTTGAAATGCTTGTTGTTCTTAGCATTGATGATTAGTTTGTACTGGAATAGTGCAAAGTAAGGCTTTCTACTCCCTTATTGTGCTAAGGACAGTTAGATGGCTTCTCGAGCCCTGTTTCAAAACAAAAGCGTGATCTACACTGTAATCAATAGTCGTTGATTATGTAGAGAACCGTAATCAATTTGACAAAGATGTTGATGAAGTTACATAGGGATCAGAATTCTCGATTCACCTAGCCAGTCAAAGTGTTTCGGCAACACCACACACTTGTTTAACTTTTATAAGTTCTTTGAATAAATAAAATTGAATAAAATAATAAAAAAAATAAATTGAATAAATTCTTTGAATAGAAACCATTGAATATGATCTTGAGCCGGAATATGTTCGAAAAATCGCGTTAAGTCAAATATTGAGAACCTTTATAAGGGAAATTTGTTCATATTTTTGAAATAAGTTAATTTTGCCTAAGACTTAATTACGAAGGTGCAGACATTTTAAGTTATTTCCGGAATCAGTTCATATTTCGTAACGTTTTATAAGGGAGATATAAACATTTTAAGTTATTCAGTCAAAACACCAAACGAATAGGGTAAGTATCCTTTCAAGTATTCCATACATATTATCTGATATATATTTGACCTTAGAGCAGAACTTCATAAGAAGGTACAGACATTTTAAGTTATTTTCGGAATTGGATCATATTTTGTGAAGCTTTTTAGGAGAGATATAAACATTTTAAGTTATTCAAGCAAAGCACCAAATGAATAGAGTTTCCTTCTTAAGTATATCATTCATATTATCGGATATCTATTTGACCTTAGAGCAGTACTTCATAAGAAATATTTAAAAAAAAATGTCTTTCTTTATTTGCTGTACGCCTCTGACACACTCATTGTAGTGGCCTTGCTTAGTTTAATGAGATTCTATGGTGTGTTGTTGCTATTTTGTTCCATGTTTTCCTGCTTTCATTAATATCTTTGATCGAATGACGACAATAAAACTGATTTAATGTCTTATTTGGCTTTTGAAGCAATGTTTTTATGGCAACGCTGTTGCCGTTGTTTTCTTGTCATGGTCAGTGAAACTGACAAGCGAGAAACCCCATGTTGTTGTAGTGGTTCCTGCAACTTTTATAGGCTTGGACTCACCCATGATGTTGGGTGGCAAGCAATGGCGGCTCTTGACATCTTTGTTAATTGACAACTGTAATTGAATAAATTGCACAGGATTTGTGGCTTGCAGCAAGGTAGTTTTTTGCTGCCATGACCAAAGAATAAAAATGCAATTATTTTTTTGTGGCGTTCTTTTTTTTTTTTGCTGATAGGCTGATAGTTTCATGGTGAAGCCTTATAGTGTCATGAAGCAGGTATTTGTAACGAGATTTTTTTATACAGCAAACCGAGGCATTATTAAATCCATTCAATTATTACAAATTTAAAGTTTAACAATTTTTTTTATAAATTTTCAACATTTTATTTATTTTGTCCAATCAAAGAATTTGTCAAAATTTTGCTTATTTAAGTTTTCATATTTTTTTTAATATAAATTTTACTTTATTAAGATTACTTTTTTATATATTTTCTAGGACTTAGAATTCAATCTTTCCTGTTAGCCTTTCGTTTCACAATTCACTTTTCAATATAAGCGGATGTTCAATATGGCATTTTGGTGCAATTTCCATATTTGCATATTGATACAACTGATTGAAGTCCTTGAAATATTTATTACACAAGTTTGATATCTATGTAGCTGGTAATAGATAGCACAATAGTTTGAATAAATGGTGCGTTGAAAACAAAAATGATCTAAATCACAAAGAAAATATTAACAAAGTCTTTAGCTAGGTTCAGGTTTAATGAGAAGTCCAATCGAAAGTTGAGTTCGCTCGTATGTTAGTCCGGCCCATTGTGACATCCTAGCAAGCAAAAGAAGAAAAAGAACAAGTAAAAGCGTGCTAATTTCGGCAGAAAAGTTATGATGATGGAAAACACTTCCCCCGCTGCGTCCGAAGAGGGCACAGCGAGATGAAAGGATATGAAAACGAACAAGTAAAAATGTGTTATATTCGGCCGTGCCGACCTTTGGATATGCGTCACCATGGGTATATTCATCATCTTATTTTATTACAACTCCACTACCATATCTATTACATCTCCACTACCATACCCATGCTGGTCTGCATCAGGTGCCGAGAATTCTTGTACAAGTCACAGTTTCAGCATATGGCAGCTATATCTAAATATGGTCTGATCTGGATAATATTCTGCTCGGATCTGGTCTGAACGGAAGGCTAAAAACAACTCACTGTTTAAAATTCCCGAGAAAACGGACAAAAATGCGGGCTTAAGACCATAAATCGGCATATCGGCCTTTATAACAGCTATATCTAAATAAAGTCGGATATAGGCCATATTTAGGTCGGATGTTGAAAGTCTTAATACACTGTTTAAAATTACAGTGAAATCAGTTAATAAATGCGTTCTTTATAGGTCTTAGATCCAATGTTGGCAGGTCAGTCAGTATAGCAGCTAGACCGAAATAGGATGTGATGTGGACCATTTCCGGTTCAAACAACGGATGGCCTAGTCCAACTCACTGTCTTAAATTTCAGCAAAAATGGGTAATAAATAAGGCTTTAGACCCTAAATCGGCAGATCGGTCTATATGACACGGTATTATGACAGCTATGTCATAATACCGTAGCGCAGAGGTTAGCAAGTCCACCTATGACGCTGAACGCCTGGGTTCGAATCCTGGCAGGAATATCAGATTTTTTTTCAGCAGTGACTATCCCCTCCTAATGCTGGCGACATTTGTGAGGTACTTTGCTCTGTAAAAACTTCTCCCCAAAGAGGTGTCGCTCTGCGGCATGCCGTTCAGATTCGGCTATAAAAAGGAGCCCCCTTATCATTGAGACTTGACAATTTAAAGAGTTGAAATTTTGTGGATTTTCAAAAAATTCTTCTGCTCCATGTACCATACCAGACTACAGTGCCATTCATTATTTGCAAACCCATCATGTCATCATCAACAAAGTGATGTCGGTAGGCTAGACGATGCGTGCAAACATGAGACCATGGGTTCAAACCTCTGCGGCGACTAAATCGTTTTTAGAGTAGTAGTAGAGAGAGTCATGGAGAAAACCCGAGAGCAGGCAGTAAACGAACGAGAACAAGTAAGTAGCGCGTGCCTAACAAACACCCACTTCACACCATAGCACATGTACTGTGGAGTTTAATGGTTTTGCAGCTAATGAGTAATATTGTTGTTGTTGTTTTTATATGTTGGCTTTTTAACAACAAATTCTTGAGTTGCGTTGTTAAGATTCAAAATAAATTGTTGCAGGAAAATTAACAAATTTTGTCGTCGTTTTTTCGAATAAAGTTGTTGGTTTTCAAAAATATTTTTATCTGTGTAATGTCCACATATATCTCAGGTTTCGAAGGTGCCTGGTCTAACCTCATAGAGCCGTGCTCACGACCAGCAGTTTAACTGAAATACCGATGTCGATTGTATTCGCGCGAAAACCCCCAGTCCCGTCCCTGACACCATGCTGGTAAAGACCAATGTCTCATCCAGCTCAAAACCAGCATCCGCCTTCCGCTCCTCCCTTCCTTTAAAAAGCGAACAACCTGAACAACCTTTCCCGAGTGGAGCTTGCCGAGGGTAGTTCGAGACCCTCCTCAATCTGTATTCAGTATCCATACCCTCCAAAATGCAGCATTGGCCGTGTCCGACTTCTCTCAGAATGCCAAATTCCCTCAGCCTAAGCGATACTTTAGTGACACATACCAGTGCTCCATACGTCACCACTGGTCTCACAATGTCCGTGTACACCCAGTTTATCATTTTCGGGCTAGCTCCCCAGTTCCTACCGAACATCCTTCTGTAGGAGTCGAAGGCGCACATTACCTTTCTTGAGTATTTCTTTCCAGGGCAGTTTCGAATCGAAGACTAGGCCTAGGTATTTCGCCTGCTTTGACAACTGCAGCGGGGTTCGCTCCAAAGACGGGAGTCTGAAACCCGGTTTCTTATGTCTCTGAGTGAAGAGCACTGTCCGTCTTCCTTTCCATAATCTCGTTGACAGAAATCTGCTTCGAATCAACAGGAGATGTCGTCAGCATATGCCACAAGTTTCACTTTTTCTTCGCTGATATCCCATAGGACTTTGTTTATCACCAGGTTCCAGAGAATCGGCTTGAACACCCCTACTTGAGGCGTTCCCCTTGTCAAACGACTTCTGATCATACTTTCTCCAAGTCCGCATTAATAATCGTGCCATGAAGCATATTATCAGTTCACCGCGAGAAACTCGGGTGGATCCCCGTGCGGTTCAGGGCAGTGACTATCGACGGCGACCCTCAGTATCGAGAAAGGCCTCCATTGTGTACTCCTTCTGTCGGATGGACATTGCTAGAAAGCATCTTAATTCTGAGTTTGTTTCACATTTTTTGACCGTTTATAAGCTGAAACCCCTGTAAGTTTAATTGTATGAGTTAGACCATTTCATAATGCCAGCCTTCTATATGGGCCTTTGCAAGGATGTTGGAAGTCCAAACATACCATCGTTATGATCACTAACACCCTAAACGACGCATGTTCGCCTGTGACGCTAAATACCTGGGTTCGAAACCTGACGAGAACATTAGAAAAAATTTTCGCGGTGTTGGCGATACTTGCGAGGTTGTATGCCATTTAAATGGCTTCCAGATTTGACTTCCAGACCCTCTGCAGGGCACACTTCTTATCCGATTTAGCTGAAATTTTGTATTATGATATATGTGCTGAATATGGTCTGAATCGGTTCATAACCTGATATAGCTCCCATATAAGCCGACCTCCCGATTTGATTTCTTGAGCCCCTACAGTGCCCACTTCTTATCAGCTTTGGCTGATATTTTGCACAATGACCTCCAACTTACGTTCCAAATTTGGTGTAAATCGCCCTATAGCCTAATATAGCTCCCATATAAACCGGCCTTCCGACTTGATTTCTTGAGCCTCTAGAGGGCACATTTCCTATCCGATTTGGCTGAAATTTTTTATTATGATGTCTTTTATGACATTAAATGGATGTACCAAGTATGGTTTGAATCGGTCTAAAACTGATATAGCTCCCATATAAACCTTTCTCCCGATTTTACTTCTGAGCCTCTAGAGGGCGTAATTCTTATCAGATTCAGCTGAAATTTTGCACAGTGACTTCTTCTATGCCCTCTAATATACGTGCCGAATATGGTCTGAATTGGCCCACAACCTAATATAGCTCCCATATAAACCAACCTCCCGATATGATTTCTTGAACCTCTAGAGGGCAAATTTCTTATCCGAATTAGCTGAAATTTTGTACTATGACGTCTTCTATGACATTAAATGGATGTACCAAGTATGGTTCAAATCGGTCTAAAATCTGATATGGCTTCCATATAAACCAATCTCCCGATTTTACTTCTTGAGTCTCTAGAGGGCGTAATTCTTATCCTATTGAGTTGAAATTTTGCACAGTGACTTCTTCTATGCCCTCTAAACTACGTGCCGAATATGTTCTGAATCGGTCCAAAACCTGATATAGCTCGCACGTAAACCGATCTCCCCATATTACTTCTTAAGTCCCCCTAGGGCGCAATTTTAATCCGATTTGGTTGAAATTGTGTACAATGGGATCTTGTCTTTAACATCCAAGCCAAATATGACCCGAATTGGTTTATAACCTGACTTAGCTCCAATAGCGTAGCAATTCTTATTCATTATGCTTTGTTAGCCTATAAAGATATACCGGGCAAAGAACTTGAAAAATGCGATCCATAGTGGAGGATATATAAGATTCGGCCCGGTCAAACTTAGCACGCTTTTACTTGTTATCCTTCATTTGTATATCCACCATCATAGAATAGGGGGAAAATTTCAGATCGTCATAAAATTCTAAAACGGTGTCTGTGTATCTGTCCGTCCGTCAGGCTGTTCATCCGTCTGTCTGTCCATCCGTCTGTCTGTCCATCCGTTTTTCTGCCCATCCGTCTGTCTGTCCATCCGTCTGTCTGTCCATCTGTCTTTCTGCCCATCCGTCTGTCTATCCATCCGTCTGTCTTTCCATCCGTCTGTCTGTCTGTGTGTCCTTCTTTGAAATTTGAGATACTTAGCTAAAATTTTGCACAGATCCTTATTTTTTCAAGTCGCAGTATAAGTTCTTGAACGGTCCAAATCGGATCATATTTGGGTACAGCTGCCATATAGACCAATGTTCTGATTTAGGATTTTGAGCTCATGAAAGACCCATTTATTATCAGAATTCTCAGAAATTTGAAACTGTGAGTTGTACTTGGGCCCCTGAAATTGGAACCGAATATGGTCCATCTCGGGTCATATTTACATATAGCTGCCATGTAACCGATTTGTGGATTCAGGATTTTAAGTCCATAAAAACCGCATTTATTGAAACTATTAGTTGTACTTGGGCCCCCGAAATAGGAACCGAATATGGTCCATCTCGGGCCATATTTACATATAGCTGCCATGTAACCGATTTGCGGATTCAGGGTTTTAAGCACATAAAAACCGCATTTATTGTTCGATTTCGCTGAAATTTTAAACAGTGAGTTGCAGTAGGATACTCAATATTTGAACGGATTGTAGTCCAGATCGAATCATTTTTTTATATAGCTGTCATTTAGACCGATGTGCGGATTCAGCGACTTAAACACATAAATTCCGCATTTATCACTCGATTTCTCTGCAATTTGGAAAAGTAAGTTGAACAAGGCCGCTCGATATTGGACCGGAGTATGGCCCACATCGGACCACATTTGGATATATCTGCCATTAAGGTCGATCTGCCAACTTTGGGTCTTAAGTGCGTAAAAGGCGCATTTATTATCCGACTTCGCCCAAAATTTAGTTTGTTTGGGCCACCCGATATAGGAACCAAGTACGGTCCACATCAGACCAAATTTAGATATAGATGCCGTACAGACCGATCTGCCGATTTAGGATCTTAAATATATCAAAGGCGCGTGCATTACCCGATTTAACTTAAATTTGGCGCAATGAGTTGGATTGGTTCAGCCGATATCCGAACCGATTATGGTCCACATAACACCTTATTAGGTTGCAGAAGGGCAACCGCTATGCGCACGAGGTATTGTCGAGATCGAATCGTATTTGGATATAACTGCCATAGAGACCGATCTGCGGATTCAGGGTCTTAAGGCAATAAAAGCCGCATTTGTAACCCAAATTCGCTGAATTCGATTTGATTTGATTTTTGGCCCAATCCAACTCACTGTGCCATCAGGGCCAGCCTATATCCGAACCGATTATGGTTTGTTATAGCTGCCGTTTAGCCCTATCTGCCGATATAAGCTCTTACACTGATAAAAGTCTCATTTATAAACCGTTTTTTCTGAAATTTTAGCCTATAATTTTTATAAGGCTGAACCAAATATGCCCAGCTCGACCCAATATGGATATAGTAGAGCTATAATAAAATAGGATGATAAATATATCCATGGTGCGAGTATCCAAAGTTCGGCATGACCGAATGCGCTTTTACTTGTTTTTCGTTGCTTTGTGGTTGTGTTCGGTCATTTTATGGTTGAGTTCCTGTTGGAACTGATATGTGTTGCATAGCCCTTGAGGACTTCCATGGCCTGTTCGTGTTTTTTATGTTCTTTGATTCTTATTCTGTACGCAGGCTTTGGGTCTGCTTAGGGCAATTCCTCCTTTCCGTAGTTGAGCAGTCGAGGACAATTTGTAATCCAACTGGTAGTAGTCTTTGGGCTACGAAGTCTGACCTGATACTTTAATCTGGTACGTGAGGCCCAGTTGGGAGCAACTTGGTGTCTGTGGATTAAATCCATATCGCACTTATAAAGTCTGACCTTATACTTTAATCCGGCAGGTGAGGCCCCATACCAAGCAACTGTGGACTAAGCCGACTAAGGACTAAGACTAAGAATCGCGTTTAGAGCTATGCTCTTTGTGGAGTTGCCTTTCCAATAGGGTGCCGTGACGCATAGATCGGAAGGTGTTTTATATAGTGCTCCGCTCCTAACCAAGGGTATTAACACCTCCAACTACGTGGGCTCGAATTGAACATGCTTGTTATTGAACATGGGGGCTTGAAGTGGATTAAATTGTCTAAGTGATTCAGACTGCCACTTAAACTCTACCTAACCTATTCAAAATTTTTGGTCACAGACCGCATAATATTCCCCTTTTTTTTACTGATAGATCATTTAGTTATGTTCCGCTATATGTGAGTTCATGTTTTGTTTATATGTGTTTTCCAAGAAGTCGTATAAAAATAAACCTCATTCTATAGAAAGACCCATACATTGGACTTTGGTCTCATTAAATATTCTCCAATTCATGCTAAAGTCCTAGCTGTTGGAATAGCAATCACGTGTTGTTTACTTATGAGTTCCCCAAACAAAGTCCAACGGAAATAAAATATTTTGCTATTGTTGCCATGCTTACTGTTGCTGTTGCTATTGTTATAGTCCATTTAGAATCATAAATATTTTAGAAAATTTTCAATAAATCTATTATTGACATAACAAAAATCTCATGCCATTTAACAATGACGCTCTGTTATGGCAGTGGTGTTAGTGTTAGTGAATGTTGATTGATTGTGTATGTGGTGTTATTGCCATTGCCATTTTACAGCAGGTGACTGCAATTGCAGTAGGTGAGAGCCATGTTGATTTGTTGGTTTGATTATGCAGTTGGCATATAAAAATAAAAACAAAATATATACAAAAACAATTGATTTTTAATATTTTGTATATGTTTACAAATTGAATGGAATGAAAAATTATGGAAAATATTGACAAGGGCAAATCAAATGACCACAAAGCGAAATAAAGGTTTTAAACAAAAACGGAAGACATTGACAAAACTTCCGAAAGATGCACAGAGACTTGTGTATACCATGGGAGTCTTGCAGTTGCATGGACAAAAAAATCGAACACTACAACACACATACAAATGCATTGGAAGAAGAACAGTTAGCAGACAGGGTGTAAAATCGAACAACATACGCCCCTTGAAGACTTTACATCTAAAAATTGTTCGATGAAATTTCCACCATGGATTAAAACGCGTCACACTAGGATTAATGTTGTAATATCTTCTGGCTTTACTATTCCATTGGAAAACAAGTTCGGCCGGGCCGAATCTTGGAAACCCATTACAATGGATTCAACTAAAAATTTATACAAACTAAATTGAGTTGAAGGGCATAATTTTATCCTACATATTAAACTTCTCTCAAACCAACAAACATTAAAGCTTCTAGGAACCGAACAAGGATGATCGAGAGACCGGTTTATATGGGAGCTATATCAGGTTATAGACTGATGTGGACAGTATTTGGCACAGTTGTTGGAAGTCATAACGAAACACCGCATGCAAAATTTCAGCCAAATCGGACAAAAATTGCGGTTGTGATAACTCAAGAAGCCAAATGGAGAGATCGGTTTATATGCCAGCTATATCAGGTTATAGACCTATTTAGACCGTACTTGGCAAAGTTGTTGAAAGTCATTACAGAACACTGCATGCCAAATTTCAGCCAAATCGGACAAAAATTGCGGTTGTAAGGGCTCAAGAAGTCAAATCGTGGGATCGGTTTATATGGGAGCTACATCAGGTTTTTGACCGCTGTAGACTGTACTTAGCACAGTGGTTTGAAGTCATAACAGAACACTACATGCAAAAATTCAGACAAATGGGACAAAAAAGGAGGGTTCTAGGGGCTCAAGAAGTCAAATCGGGAGATTTGTTTACATGGAAGCTATATCAGGTTATAGACCAATTTGGACCGTACTTGGCATAGTTGTTGAAAGTCATTACAGGACAAAAATTGCGGCTTGTGAGGGCTCAAGAAGTCAAATACGGGGATCGGTTTATATGGGAGCTATATCAGGTTTTTGACCGCTGTGGACCGTACTTAGCACAGTGGTTTGAAGTCATATCAGAACACTACATGCAAAATTTCAGCCAAATCGGACAAATATTGCGGCTTCTAGGGGCTCAAGAAGTCAAATCGGGAAATCAATCAAATCGGCTACCGTAGCGCAGAGGTTAGCATGTCCGTCTATGACGGTGAACGCCTGAGTTCGAATCCCGGCAACATTTGTTAGGTACTATGCCATGTAAAACTTCTCTTCAAAGATGTGTCGCACTGCGACACGCCGTTCTGACTCGGCTACAAAAAGGAGGCCCCTTATCATTGAGCTTAATATTGAATAGGACAGCACTCATTGCTGAGAAGTTTGCCCCTGTTCCTTAGTGGAATGTTCAAAATTTGCAATTTGACCGATTTGGACGGTACTTGGCACAGTTGTTGAAAGTCCTAACAGAAAATTATATGCAAAATTTCAGCCAAATCGGACAAAAGTTGCGGCTTCCAGGGTCTCAAGAACTATAATCGGGAGATCGGTTTATATGGGAGCTATATCAGGTTATAGACCGATTTGGAAAATGGGTCTGGCAGTTAATGGATATAAGACGAAATGGATGGTTTCAACTTCCGAAACACCTTGTAACACCGGTCAGATAAAGAAAATTGGCAACCGCAACTTTGAGATAGTCAGCAACTTTATCTACCTCGGCACCGCTGTAACCGAAACGAATGACACCAGTTTTGAAATAAGAATAATACTGGCAAACAGATTCTACTTTGGACTAAGTAAGCAGTTTAGAAACAAGGCCACCTCTCGACGGACGAAGATTACACTATACAAGACACTGATACTACCCGTGTTGTTATATGGTTCTGAGGCATGGGTACTTGTGAGAGTAGATAAGGAAGTGCCTGGAGTGTTTGAGAGAAAGATTCTTTGTAAAATATATGGACCAGTTTGCGTTAATGGAGAATATAGGCGACGTATGAACCACAAGCTCTGTATGACGACGATAGTATAGCAGTGTTTGCATGCGATGATAGCATGCGATGTCGCATGGAGTGTTCGAGAGAAAGATTCTTTGTAAAGTATATGGACAAGTTTGAGTTAATGGAGAATATAGGCGTTGTGTGAACCAGGAGCTGTATGACGACGATAGTATAGTTAAACGCCTGCCCTAGTTCATGTTGCCAGAATGAATGTCAGAGATTATAGAAATAGCGCAGAAGAAGCTGCTTGGAACGCTATTCTACTTTCGGCTAATGAAACATATATTCTGTCATAGCCAATTAAAGTAAGTAAAGTAAGAGTATGTTTGTGTCTTCATCCCTGATAAGTTTCTTTGAAAAATGCAGATATTGAAACTTTGCCTCAACTTTACAATCCAACTTCGTTTTTCATTGTTCGAATATTTTTTTTTTTTTCGTTTTTGCTGCTTCACTTTTAGTAATAACTTGTCATCATCAAGTGTTGTTAGTTTTTCTCCTTCCTGTAAAATTTCTATTTAAATATTTTATTGTGATTATTTGCAAAAGCTCACACTCATACACAGTTATTGTAGTGGTTGTAGTTTTTGCTTGGTGTGTGGCGTGTGTACCATGCATGACCAAGGCTCTAAACATAACTGTAAATTTTTAATTAGAAAATAAAACATATGTACACATAAACAAACAATCCAACACCCGACAATGCACACTGCGAGGCAGTTTGCCATCCAACAGAGAGTAATAATAATTTTTCCAATTGGAATTTTAAAATAGTTGAGATTATTTGAAATTTGTATGAGTTTAGTTGCTTCATGAATATTTGAAATACATAAATTAAATGGGCTGTTTGTTCAACACTTTCTTTGCCTTGGTTTTAAATTGATTTTGCAATTTTGATTATAACAAAG
This sequence comes from Stomoxys calcitrans, assembly GCF_963082655.1. NCBI lineage: Eukaryota > Metazoa > Arthropoda > Insecta > Diptera > Muscidae > Stomoxys > Stomoxys calcitrans. The sequence goes on from NC_081556.1 coordinate 7,434,672, forward strand.
TGTTAAAAAAATAAAAAGAAAATAAACTCTTAACAAAAGTTTTTGTTTTTGTTTCTTTGATATAGAAGCATACAATCGTTTAAAAAATTTAAAAATTGATAAATTCGAGTGCAATTTATTTGAAAGCATTTTAATCAATAGTTTGTTTAAAAAATAGTATTGGTGGCATTGAGTATTGAGATTCCTACTGTCCCCACCTACTCGGCTAAAATCCTTTGACAATGTATTGTTTGTTCAACACATAGTTTTTTTGTAGTACAATTTAATTGAAAATAGTCGAAATACTAGTTAACGGCAGAACTTTTTTCCCGTTAGCCAAATAGAGATTAGATTTCCAAGCGCCTTTATTTGCTGCGCCCTTCTCCAATGTCGGACACCAATTTTTGAGATGTCTTTTACCATTTGATCTTTCCATCGGAGTTTTGGTCGTCCCAGTGTGCGTGTATCATAGTACTCGCCTTCAAAAGACTTCTTCGCTGAAGCTTCTTTATGCATTTTGACAACATGATCTTGCCAACCCAACCGCTGTAACGTTCGATACGTTTAACTATGCTAACGTCGCACAGTGTAGCCAAATCGAAAAATCTTGGAAATATTTCTGGAACTTTTGAACAGATTGAGATATGTACACGAAACTTGACATGCTCAATGCTGAGGTGTTTTCTAATAAGTATGATGAAGCTGATCCATGGTGTTTGAAAATTAGTCATCTCAAGCATGTCATTAATTAACCGACTAAAATTTTCAAAAAAAAAATCTAAGAAAAAAAAGTAGAGATTTTTTTGAATTTGCAGATAATAATGTCCTTTAAAAACTAAAAATAAATTATGCCCGAAATTTTTTACAAAAAATCCCCAAAATACCCCTTTCGGGCAAAGATGGTTTCAAAATCGGCATTTTTAAGTAAATTTGCTGTGAAGGATACAAATATTACTAGGTGCACATATTTTTTGCATGGGTTTAAAGGACATATGAAGGAAAAAAACCTTAGCCCGAATGGGGAAACCGGACTTTGGAGTTTGAGAACTCGAGAGTTTTTTTTTTTTAATTTTTATACCCTCCACCATAGGATAGGGGTATACTAATTTCGTCATTCTGTTTGTAGCTACTCAATTCGTCTTAGACCCCATAAAGTATATATATTATTGATTGTAGTGACATTTTATGTCGATCTAGCCATGTCCGTCCGTCTGTCTGTCGAAAGCACACTAACTTTCGAAGGAGTAAAGCTAGCCGCTTAAAATACTTCCTATTAGTGTAGGTCGGTTGGTATTGTAAATGGGCCATATCGGTCCATGTTTTGATATAGCTGCCATATAAACCGATCTTGGGACTAGACTTCTTGAGCCTCTAGAGGCTGCGATATAAACCCATCTTAGGACTTGACTTCTTGAGCCTCTAGAGGGCGCAATTCTTATCCGATTAGAATGAAATTTTGCACGACGTGTTTTGTTATGATATCCAACAACTGTGCCAAGTATGATCCAAATCGGTTCATAACCTGATATAGCTGCCATATAAACCGATCTTGGGTCTTGATTTCTTGAGCCTCTAGAGAGCGCAATTCTTATCCGTTTGGAATGAAATTTTGAACAACGGATCCTCTCATGACCATCAACATGGTCTGAATCGGTCTGTAGCCTGATACAGCTGCCATATAAATCGATTTCTCCATTTTACTTCTTGAGCACCCAAAGGTCGCAATTCTTATTCGAATTGGCTGACATTTACACAGGTCTCCAACATATAATTTAATTGTGGTCTAAACCGGATCATATCTTGATATCGCTCTAATAGCAGAGCAAATCTTTTCTTATATCATTTTTTGCCTAAGAAGAGATGCCGGAAAAAGAACTCGACAAATGCGATCCATAGTGGAGGGTATATAAGATTCGGCCCGGCCGAACTTACCTATTTTGAAATATATACAGCACCAGTTTAAGTTGATATATCTTATTCAAATTTCACTTAAAACACATCTAAAATAGAAAATTAAAAAATGAGAAAATTAAAGTATTTATACAAGTTTTTCCAATAAAGACAATCAATGAAAATCCATTTTTTGACTTCAAAACTGTATGACTTTTAACTGAATTATCATGTGTGGACATTTTTGGCGGCAAAGTCTTCGTAAATTTTGACACAAATCCAAATCATGCATAAAAATGAAACTCGAACCACAAAAGCCTTCGTAAATTGCAAAATACGAAACAGGCCTCGGTCAAAAATGCAAAAAGAAATTAAAAGTCGTATAACCCCAAAACTAGTGAAGATATTATAGACCTCAAGCGAACTTTTTTCATAGCGATTTTTGAGCACTATCCAGCAAAAAAATTGGAAATCGGACCACAAAAGAAGATTAAACAGCCCCAATAAATTTTCAAAATGATAAGGTGACCAACTTTAGTGGACAACTTAAGGCCTTGAAATCTTGCACACTATCTCGTTAACACCTCAGCTCTCACCATTCCAAATTTAAAAGAGATATCTCTACCATATTTATTTTATACGATTTTTTCGATTTTCTCCCACTGTGTGGCGATGCCGTGGTAGGTAAGTTGTTGACTACCTCAATGTTGTGGTTCCGAATTTTCTTCATTTTCTTTATCTATTCAAGTGTACAAGAAGTTGTGGAAGTTGATACCATTCAACTTTTCTTATCTCCATTTCCTACCACACCCACATTCACCACATTTTGATTCCTTCAAAGGCTGCAGTTACTACTTAAGGTGACCGACCTATGGTATCGATGTCGTCGGCATAGCATGTGTTCTCTTGTGATTAGTTTGCCATATCTATCTTGTCTTAAATTTCGTTTGGAACTGAACGGTTTGGAGAGACTCTTATTGCAAAGAAAATCTTCGATCATTGAGCTCGTCTCGAAAGAGAAACAAACAAAAATTGTGAAATCTTCGCCTTAACAGGCAAAAAACTTGAAAATGAAAAATTCGGCAGAGTCCGGCCGGGATTCGAACCTGGCTACACGGAGCAACAGCCAGAGCTGTTGCCGTTGTATAGCGTTCGAAGTTATCAATCCAACTTCCAACAGATGGACAAATTCATGTGTACCATGGAAGTAGTGTAATTGTCGCAGAAAAAAAATCTGTCATTACAAGAAAACGCATGCCTAGGGAAAAGTACAGCTAATAGACAGGGTTGTCGAGCGTGGTTAACGTGGTATTTGTATCTTAGAGTCGTTTTCGCAATAAATACGATTCAAATACAATATACCTAAGCACGGCCCTTGAACCCATCACACCTAATATGGTTGAAAAAATATTCTAACTAAAGACGAAACGCCTACCATGGTGGTTGGTGTGTTGCGATCTCTGGCTTTCCTTTTCAATTTGCAAAGAAAATCTCCGATTATTGAACTTGTCTCGAAAGAGAAACAAACAAAAATTGTGAAATGTAATGATCTACGTTCTAACAGGCAAAAAAACTTGAAACTGAGACTCTTTCCTATTCCTACTGAGGATCGTGTATTGGCCATCCTGCAGGACCTTATTGATTTTTCAGGAATAACAAACTCAGATATGGGCTGTCGAAAGCGGCTTTGTAGTCAACAAAGAGATGGTAGATGTTGATTTGTCCTTCTCGGGTCTTTTCCAGTATTAGGCGCTGTGTGAACTTAACTTTAACTTTTTACGCAGCACCCTTGAGAGCATCTTGTATGCGATGGGGAGGAGACTTATCCCTCTGTAGTTGGCACATTCCGTCTTGTCTCCTTTCTTGTGTAAGGGACATAGTATGCTGAGGTTCCTATCATGGGGTATGCGTTCTTCTAGCCAGATTGCGCAGAAAAGCTGATGCCTACGCCTTATCAGCGTGTCGCCTCCATGCTTAAATAGTTCAGCGAGCAACCTATCGGCCCCTGCTGCTTTGATATTCTCAAGTCGGGTTACAGCTACTTGGACCTCATTCTGACTAGGAAATAAACATTCTATACCATCATCAGGGATTGGTTCTGCGGTATCCTCTTCGCCTTCATCGTCGGTCAGTAGTATCTGGGTAAAATTTTATTTCCAACTTCTCAGCGCACTATCTGTACCAGTTACCAGATTTCCTTCTTTCTCTCTGCAGGAGGATGTGCCTGCACCAAAGCAAAATTAGTTTGAAGTTTAATTCTTTGGTAGAATTAAACTTCAAATTAACTCCTGTACATCGCAATACGCTCACACTGACGCCGCACTTCATTCTGACTCCTGTACATCTCAATTCGCTCACACTCACGTCTTTCCATTTCCTTTTTCTTTCTGCGGAATAGACGTTTCTCCTCTCTCCTTATCACCCGATACCTCTCCTTCATTTGGCACGTTGCAGGGTTGCTCTATATGCCGCATTCATGGCTTTAGTAGCATCTCGACACTCTTGGTTATACCCTGGGTGTCTTGGGGAAGGCTTCAGGTACCCAAGTACGGATTTCGCGGCATTTTTCATGGAGTGGGCAATGGCTTACCACTGCCCCATTATATCATCGGAACAAGGAGTGCTTTTATCGAGCAGTTGGATCAGTCGAGTAGAGTATGCCGTTGACATCTGTTGTGTATGAAGCTTTTCAATGTCCAGCTTTTGTGCAGTATCAGATCTTATCTTTTTCGCCATACTCAAAAGGGTGCGAAGCTTTGCTGCAACAAGGTAATGCTCCGAATTTATATTTGCTCCAAGGATGTACGATCGGAACATCTTACACGCTGAAAGAATGCTTTTCATCTATCACAACGTGATCAATTCTTGATCTGGGGACAACCAAGTGTCATTGTGAATTTTTTATGTTGTAATCTGATGCTGCTAACTAGAGATTTTCATTATTATCAAAATTGTATCTATCTAAATTTTCTCTTTTTTTGGCTTACCAAAATGTACAAACTTTCGTAGAAACAGCTTCAACCAGTTCAATTATAAAATCAACATGTTGTTATTCTCCCGGTAATGGCCAATATGAAGTATTCCATTATCACACATCATATACTCAAATTGCATACATTTTTGCCAATTGACACCTTTTTTGACAACACCTATTAAATATATTATAAATAGTTGCCACAGCAAAGTGGCAATTTATCATTGACATCATCATAAAAAAAAAACAATTTTATATGAAAATTTAGACTCCTCTTTACTGCACATTTAATGATATGTTCGTATAGTTGGTATGGACTTCAATTCAGTGGATAGCCACTATAATTGAGTTTTCATATGGATGGTGTTGCTTGTCACCAACAACATTTTACACGATGGCAATGAATTACGTTATAAAAATTGCAGAGCAATTAATATTTTGAACGTTATTACCATGGGGATAGGATGTCGATGATGATGATATGAATGACCACGATGATGACCACTAAGGAGCTCTATGCAAATCATAGGCAAATTATTAACAACAAGTATTTGGCGACCAAATATCACTTATTGCTGAATGAAAAAAACACCAAACTCGATTTGCAAGTTAGAAATGGATATACATATGAAGATTTTAGAAAAAATTCTACTATGATGCATCAACATCATATAAGGAAACCATAGAAATTAGACAGAAAGCAGTTTCTCCTGACTGACACATGGACATTTTATAAAACAAATCTCAAAAAAAAATTCAATATATAAAGGGTGATTTTTTTGAGGTTAGGATTTTCATGCATTAGTATTTGACAGATCACGTGGGATTTCAGACATGGTGTCAAAGAGAAAGATGCTCAGTATGCTTTGACATTTCATCATGAATAGACTTACTAACGAGCAACGCTTGCAAATCATTGAATTTTATTACCAAAATCAGTGTTCGGTTCGAAATGTGTTTCGCGCTTTACGTCCGATTTATGGTCTACATAATCGACCAAGTGAGCAAACAATTAATGCGATTGTGACCAAGTTTCGCACTCAGTTTACTTTATTGGACATTAAACCAACCACACGAATGCGTACAGTGCGTACAGAAGAGAATATTGCGTCTGTTTCTGAGAGTGTTGCTGAAGACCGTGAAATGTCGATTCGTCGCCGTTCGCAGCAATTGGGTTTGTGTTATTCGACCACATGGAAGATTTTACGCAAAGATCTTGGTGTAAAACCGTATAAAATACAGCTCGTGCAAGAACTGAAGCCGAACGATCTGCCACAACGTCGAATTTTCAGTGAATGGGCCCTAAAAAAGTTGGCAGAAAGTCCGCTTTTTTATCGACAAATTTTGTTCAGCGATGAGGCTCATTTCTGGTTGAATGGCTACGTAAATAAGCAAAATTGCCGCATTTGGAGTGAAGAGCAACCAGAAGCCGTTCAAGAACTGCCCATGCATCCCGAAAATGCACTGTTTGGTGTGGTTTGTACGCTGGTGGAATCATTGGACCGTATTTTTTCAAAGATGCTGTTGGACGCAACGTTACGGTGAATGGCGATCGCTATCGTTCGATGCTAACAAACTTTTTGTTGCCAAAAATGGAAGAACTGAACTTGGTTGACATGTGGTTTCAACAAGATGGCGCTACATGCCACACAGCTCGCGATTCTATGGCCATTTTGAGGGAAAACTTCGGAGAACAATTCATCTCAAGAAATGGACCGGTAAGTTGGCCACCAAGATCATGCGATTTGACGCCTTTAGACTATTTTTTGTGGGGCTACGTCAAGTCTAAAGTCTACAGAAATAAGCCAGCAACTATTCCAGCTTTGGAAGACAACATTTCCGAAGAAATTCGGGCTATTCCGGCCGAAATGCTCGAAAAAGTTGCCCAAAATTGGACTTTCCGAATGGACCACCTAAGACGCAGACGCGGTCAACATTTAAATGAAATTATCTTCAAAAAGTAAATGTCATGGACCAATCTAACGTTTCAAATAAAGAACCGATGCGATTTTGCAAATTTTATGCGTTTTTTTTTAAAAAAAGTTATCAAGCTCTTAACAAATCACTCTTTATGAAATTCAAACAATATGTTGTATTAAAATCACTTTTAGGGCAAAGTATACAAATTTTGAAGAATCAAGTTTTCTTTTAAACTCATTTTTTTCCACAACTCTCAATTAATGGGGAAAATTTTTACAAAAACCTATGTTTATGTTTCCAGTATTTCGCCGATTATCGTCATCAGGAAATATGTAGAAAAAACAGTTATTCCCTGATGACGATAGTCAGCAATGTACCAAAATATTAAAAAATACAAATAAAACAACTAATAAAACAACTAATAAAAACTCATTAAGAACCGCCATGCCAAACTTTGGATACCCATCACCATGGATATATTGATTATGCTATTCTATTATAACTCTAACTTATTAGTTGGATCGAAACCAATACTTATTGGTTTCGATCTGGATCATATTTCAATTACAGAGAAGCCTTATTAAAGTTATAGATTAAAATTTCAGAGAAATAGGTTAATAAGGAATTTGAGCTTTTATGCTCATATCGGATTGGCTACACCATAGTCAATTCGGATATAGGCTGGCCTAGCGCAACTCACTGTTCCAAATTTCCGCGAAATCGGGTGATAAATACGCCTTTTAGGGACTTAGCCTCTAAATAAGCACATCGGTCTGTGCAAATTGCAAATTTTGCCCATGAGCATTCCTCTAAGGAACAGGGGCAAACTTCTCACATATCAATGAGTGCAGTCCAATTCAAGTTTAAGCTCAATGATAAGGGGCCTCCTTTTTATAGCCGAGTCTGAACGATGTGCCGCAGTGCGACAACTCATTGGAGAGAAGTTTTACATAGCATAGTACCACACGTATGTTGCCAGTATAAGGAGGGAAAAACCACCGCTGAAAATTTTTTCTGATGGTCTCGCCAGGATTCGAACCCAGGCGTTCAGCGTCTTAGGCAGACCTCCTCTCTCCTCCTCTGCGCTACGGTAGCACATCGGTCTATATGGCAGCTATATCCAAACGTGGTCTGATGTGAACCATACTCGGTTCGGATATCGGGCAGTTCCAAATTTCTGGGAAATCGGGTTATAAATGTAATTTTTATGGGCTTCAGTCCCTGAATCCGTAGATCGGTCTATATGGCAACTTATATGGTTCGCTAAATCTGGTCTAAAGTGGAACATACTTGGTTCGGATATCGGATGGCCCAATCCAACTCACTGTTCTGCATTTCAGCGAAACCCCATAATAAATTCACCTTTTACGATCTTAAGACCTTAAGACGGCAGAGTGGACTATATTTCGAAATATGGTATGATGTGGACCATAATCGGTTCGGATAACGAGTGGCCTTGTCCAACTAACTGTTGAAAGTTTTAACAAAATCGGGCTATAAGTGCAGCTTTTATGGGCTTAAGACCCTGAATCCGCAGATCGGTCAGCTATGGCAGCTATGTTCAAACATGGTCCGATCTATACCATACTCCCTTAAGAGTTCCAAATTTCAGCGAAATCGGGCGATAAATTAAGCTTTTTTGGGCTTAAGACCTTGAGTCCGCAGGTCGGTCTATATGGCAGTTATATCAAAATATAGTCTGATGTAGACCATACTCGTGGTCTGAGTGGCCTTGTCCAACTCACTGTTCCAAATTTCAGCGAAATCGGGTGATAAATGCGGCTTTTAAGATCTTAAGACCCTGAATCGGCAGATCGGTCTCTGTGGCAGCTATATGGATATATTGCTCGATGTGAATCATATTCGATTCGAATATCGGAGGACCTTGCACAACTCACTGTTCGAAATTTCAGCAAAATCGGATAATAAATGTGCATTTCACGCGCTTTATCCAAATGTGGTCTGATGTGGAACATACTCTGTTCGAATATCGAGAGGCCTTGACCAACTCACTGTGACAAATTTTAAGGAAATCGGGTTACAATCGGGTTATGGGCTTAATACCCTGAATCCACAGATCGATCTTTATGGCAGCTATGTCCACATATGGTCCGATTCATTGTTAAAAATTTCAGGGAAATTGGGTAATAAATGCAACCCTGAATCCGCAGATCGGTCTATATGGCAGCTATATAAAAATATTGCCCAATGAGGAATGCATTCGGTTCGGACATCGAAGGCTTTAACACAACTCACTGTTCGAAGTTTCTGTAAAATCGGATAATAAATACGCCTTTTGCCCACTTCAGACCCTAAGTCGGCAAACCGGTCTATATGGCTGCTATATCCAAATACCTGAACCATGCTCCCTTAGGATATCGGGTGTTCTACTGGCTTTTGTGGGCTTAAGACCACGAATCCACAGATTGGTCTATATGAAAATATTGCTCCATGTTGACTATATTCGTTTCGAATATCGGGGGCCCTTGCAGTACTCGCTGTTCGAAATTTCACCAAAATCGAATAATAAATGCGTCTTTATGGGCTCAAGGCGCAAATTGGGAACATTGTCTATATGGCAGCTACCCATAGAGATACAATTTGGTCAGTTCTTAAACTTAACCAGCGTATTGAAGAAATAGGGATTAATTTTTAAAGGCTGTAGTGTAATTTTTAAAGGCTGTAGTGTGAGTACATCACACGGACGGCCAGACCGATGGACATAGACAAATCGTTTTAGAATTTTGCCTGGATCAGGAATATGTGTACTTTGCAGAGTTGTAAATGAGTGACATCTCGAAATATTTATCAAAGGCCCTATGAAGTGTATATATTCTTGATCTGCCAGTCTGTCCGCACGTCTGTCGAAAAGGAGTTCAACTATAGCTGCCATATAAACCGATCTTCTGATTCGATTCCTTGAGTCTCCGGAGAGCGCAATCGTTATTCGATTTGGATGAAATTTTGTCCCCTGATGTTTTCGATGACATTAAACAGATATGGTCCGAATCGGTCTAAAACCTGATATAGCTCCCACTTAGACCGATCTCCCGATTATACTTCTTTAGCCTTTGGATGGCGCATTGCTTATACGATTTGGTTGAAAGTTTGTACAACGACTTGTCCTAGGATCTCCAACATACGTGCCGAATATGGTCTGAATCGATCCATAACTTGATATAGCTCCCATATAAAGCAATCTCCCCATTTTACATCTTGATTACCTATAGGGAGTAATTGCAATTCGTCTGCTCCGGGCGGACCAGTCATCGGTCTTGTCTACGTGCCATTTGTCGAGATACTGAACACAGTGAAGGGGTGAGCAGGTCGGCGTCGCTGGCGAGGCGGGCAAATGCGCTATGGCCAGTCATCGATCAGAGGAGGACTAGGGAGTTGCTGGCGTTCGATAAGAAGTCAATGAGTACCTTGACAGGGGTCATAACCGCATGGCTGCGCGCATGGAGATACCGCACAATGACTGCTGTAGGAGTTGCCTCGATGAGAATGAGTCTGGGTCTGCAGAGACATAGGCTCTCCTTTCTGGGGAGCCGTTTCTTCTGTGATCTGGGTGAACTTGTGAACGTACCACATGTATGTTTACTGAGGTTTGTTGAAGGAACAGGATGGTTGCCACGGGGGTTGCCATAATCTCCGGGCTTTTCTTTTCCCCCCGCTCCGGTTCTCTATCCCTCCTGTCTTTTTTTATTCGTGTAAAACCTCTAGTCCGAGATCTCACATCTTCTTTATTTTCCCTTTCTCTCTCTAGGGTACCACAATAGGCCAAACTGGCCTCCCAGTGAACTCACCTGTGGTGGGCAACCCATTCAACCTAATCTAACCCATAGGGAGCGATTTTTATCAGTTTGGGCTGAAATTTTCAAAAGAAAAGAAATTTTCCATAAAAATTGGATTTTACCAAAAATTACAAGGAAATTAATTTTGCCATGACTTCAGTTTATATTTTCTCTTAACAAACATTTATTTAAAACCCAATTTTTAAAATTCATGTGTCATTCTCGCTATTGCTCTTTGTCTGCAAACTTATTCCCTTGCATTAATTAGTATTGTCTTTTTCCAAATCTTTCTTAAATTGTTTTCCATCTTTGACAACAAAATATTCTTAAAACTCGAGAAGAAAAAAAGTTTTAATCCTTTTCTTCTTCGTTTGCTCCTCCCATTTTCTGGTTATGCTTGAATACTTTAAAACAAAATCTATTCTGAATTGATTTTGGATGCATTATAAATAACCATTTGTAAGGTTTACACTCCATCAAACATTTAGCAAAAAAAAAGACAAAGCAATCCCAGGCCGGCCAGAGAGGCAGTCCCCCCAACCACCAACCAACCAAGCTAAGAGCAGTTTTCCAGCTATTCATTCCGTTTGCTTAGTCTCTGCACACAAATGACCAACCGACCGACCGAACCAACGACCCATTCATTTTCGACTTAACTGTTATGGACATTTTGAATTTTCAAAATCAAACGAGGATTTGTGAGTGGAGTGGAGCTAAATGCAAATGCAAAGTGTTTGAAAAAAAAAACTTCCTAACCATGGTGGAAAACTATTAAAACTTTTGTAACGCCGAAAAACGGAACAGTTGTAGAGGACAAAAATGAATCGAAGGAAGATAAGTCTAGGCCAGAGAATAAATTTTCCAGTAACACTTGAGTTTTTCGTTAACACTTTCGTTTGGCAGCAGAATATCATTTATCTCTGTGGCAACTCGTCTAAGGGGCTTTATGTGTTGGTTTGTCGTCTCTAGCGGGCCTTTCTTGGTATTTGCTTAAAAGTGCCGGCAGGAGATTCCCAGCTTTGTCCTCTTTCTTCTTTTCTCATGTATGAATGTCAGTACTTTCGTATGTCTTATGCTGTGGCACAGTGTGGCAATCCATGCCCAGAGATATTAAAAAAATATTTCGTTTGCTTTGCCTGTTTGCGCTTTCTTTTTATGGTCTTAAAATCTTATTGAGATTCCATTGCAGGATATTGGCCGGCTTTAGACCATTGTTTAATGCTTTCTATTCAAAGAATAGTAAAGAAAAAAACTTTAAAAAGTCAGCAAAAAGTGTGTTGCTGCTGGAAGTCTTTGACTGGTTTCCTTTATCCCGCGATTTCATTTTCAACCACGAAAAATCATCAGCAGGAGATGTTAAATGCTTTACAACCATTTTAACTAGATTAAGTTGTAAAGCACATATCTGAAAGATATTTTCCAGAGATGTGCAGAATATGTATGAAAATTCATTTTCCTAAGAGAAAATTAAGGAATTAATTTTTCAAAAGAGAATAAGAAGCAGAAACACAGCAAATTGTTGTTGCTCTTTACTTAAGCATCCGTTATTTGTGTGAATGGTAAGCCATAGTATAAGTGGTGAGAGTGTGAGAGGTGACTGGTATGTGCGAGAAAAAGAGTATGCACTTTTGGGATGCGGGTGTGTGGTGGTGTGATGCGTGAGGCCCTACTTGATGTTCTTTGGCAGGAGGTCAGTCAATAGTTTAAGCTGCGGCTATGGACAATGATGTTTGCTGTTGAATATGTTGGCGACGGTTAAATACAACTTTGGCAACGCACTTAAGTTAACATGAAAAGGAGTCAAAGTAACTAATTGTGTGGCCACACTATGCACTAAATGAAAGAAATAGTTGGCGGAGAGTTAAAACAAGCAAAGCAAAGAGGGCGCAGTATTTTTGCTTACATTATGTGATGGGTCCCATATGATTTAAGATAAAACTTGTAAAAGCGTGCTAAATTCGGACGGGCCGAATCTTGGGAACCCACTACCATGTATTCTGCTAAAATAATGGAGCTATATCTAGTTATAGACCGAATTGGACCATACTTGGCGTAATTGTTGAGAGTAATAACAGAACACTATGTGCCAAGTCGGATAAAAATCGAGCCTTGTAAGGGCTCAAGAAGTCAAATCGGGAAATCGGTTTAAATGGGAGCTAAAGCATGTTCTTGACCGATATGAACCGTACTTAGCACAGTTTTTGGTTGAGTCATAACAGAACACCAAGTACAACATTTCAGCCAAAACGGATGAAAATTGCGGCTTCCAGGGGTTCAATAAGTCAAACCGGAAGATCGGTTTATATGGGATCCTTTTTAGGTTATAACCAGTTGTTGGGAGTAATAATAGAACACAATGTGCAAAATTTCATCCAAATCGGACAAAAGTTGCCGATTCTATGGGCGCAGGAATTCAAATTGGGAGACCGGTTCACATGGGAGCTACATCAGGTTATAGACCGAATTGGACCGTACTTGGCTCCGTTGTTGGGAGTCATAATAGAATATTATATGCAATAATTCAGCCAAATCGGTAAAAAATTGCGGATTCTAGGGGCGCAGGTATTCAAATCGTGAGATCGGTTCATATGGGAGCTACATCAGGTTATCAATAAGACGATTTCGATATCTGACAAGGTCAGATACTTAGGAGTGATCTTGTACAGGAAACTGAATTGGAAGTGTCACATTCAGGAGCGTACTGAGAAGGCTCACTGATGTTGGGCACTATGTAGGCAACCCGTAGGCTCAAAATGGGGCCTGGAGCGTGATTAGACCAATACTTACTTACGCCTCTGTGGTTTGGTGGATTGCTATGGAGAAAAAGTGCAACATAAGGACCATACAACAGGTTTAGAGAACATGTTGTTTTGGCATAGGCGGAGCGATGAGGACCACGCCCATTAGGGCACTGGAGACTATTCTAGATATCCGACCCATTGACATAGAGATTAAGTGTGAGGCAGCCACTGCGGCTATGAGACTTAAGACGATGAGGGAATGGATTGAGGAAGGAAGCAGCTCATACCATCGCGGTATAATTGAGGCGACGATAGCAAACCTGGAAGGAAGGGAAGAGGTTTTCGATCGGATACCTGAGATGAACCTTGAAGTCAAGTGCGAGGCACTGCTGCCATCGACACAGTCTTGGATTGACGAAACCCTAGTATTGCCTAGAGGACAGAGTGGGCCTGGAGGTCTACATTGAGAACCCAGGGACTGAGATCTGTTTTAGACTGCCGGCGGATACCTGAAATGAAGCTTGAGGTCGAGTGCGAGGCACTGCTGGTCTTGGATTGAAGGAACCCTAGTGTTGCCATCTGTTGCACGGATCATGTTACGCGGATGGATCAAGGCTAGGGGACAGAGTGGACCTGGGTGTCTTCATTGAGAACGCAGGGACTGAGATCTGTTTGAGACTGCCTGACCATAATATGGTCCAGCAGGCTGAGATCCGGGCGATCACGGAATGGGTGAAGTGGTGTGGTGTTAACGCGAGGACGTCGAGTGTGAACATATTTATCGACAGTAAAATGGCCATAAGGGCAATAACAACCAGGACGGTAAGGTCACGAACGGTCTTGCAGTGCAAGAAGGAGATTAACGCCTTCTCTGAGGATGGTAAAATCCCCATCGTTTGGGTGCCGGGCCATAACGGAGTAAGGGGAAATGAAAGGGCAGACGATTTGGCAGTGAAGGTCAGAGGACTGCCGTCAATAAACTTGGTTAATCCGAAACCTTTCGGGTCGACGCAGTCCGATTTAAGGGAGTGGGCGACGAATGTGCATGCAACATTGTGGAACAGCGAAACGGTCGGTAGGACGGCGAAAATCCTATGGGGGGATCCAGATCGTGAGAAGACGAGATTATTAGTGAAAGGAAGCAAGAAGCAGGTCGGTATAGTTATTGGTATCTTAACGGTACACACAGGACTACGAGCTCATTTATGTAAAATCTGTGCGTCAAGTGATGGCATGTGTAGGGCATGCGGGGAAGATGATGAGACGTTGGAGCATTTCCGTTGTCATTGGCCGGCTTTCGCGTCTAACCGATACCGGTACTTAGGTGGAGACACAATACCAGACATGAACCAACTTAGGGGAGTGGTATTGAAATCGATTAAGGATTTTGTAAGTACCACGGAATTCCTAACTTAAAATTTACTTTTTAGAGGTTACTTTATAGTTCTTAGAGCGCACAACAAGCCGATTGCTGGCTTAGGTGTATGTCCATAGTGGCATGGGGCGGATTAATATTTGCACCCCCTTTTCAACCTAACCTATCAGGTTATAGACCGATTTGGCCCGTACTTGGCACAGTTGGTGAAAATCATAACAGAACACTCTGTGTAAAATTTGAGTTAAATCGGACAAAAATTGCGGCTTCCAGGGGCTCAAATATCAAATCTGGAGTTTGGTTTATATGGGAGCTATATCCAAATCAGAAACGATATGGCCCATTTGCAATCCCCAACGACCTCAATCTATAAGAAGTATCTGTGCAAAATTTTTATTAGCTAGATTTACGCGTTCGACGGCATTGATGCTTAGTTTGTATAGGAATAGTAAAAAGAAAGGCTTCTTCTTTCTTACTGCGCTAAGGAGAGTTAGAGGACTTATTGAACCCTGTTTTAAGACTAAAGCGTGCTTTATACCGTACTGTAACTGAATAACGGCACACACATTCTTATAAGTTCTTTGATATGCCATTCTTTGAATAGAAAGCATTGAATATGATTTCGAGGTGGAATATGTTCAACAAATGACGAAAGGATTGATTTTAATTATTTTTTTTTTAATCTTTATTTTTGATTTTAATTTTGTCCTTACCCGTCACACTGTGCGTGGCCACAATGTGCGATTTAACTGAGAGCCATTGCAACGCATATATATTTGGCATATTTTCAAACAAAACTGCTCAAAGGGCGCGTGGATGAAGCGTTTCTTTTTTTTCTGACATTGGGGGTCGAAAAAGTTTTCTGTGAGTTGTTGTCATTTTTTTTTTCTCTTTACGAATTTTAGCTTGATTTATGATTTTGCCCTGTCAAAATTGGCAACATACTGACATAGACGCTTTACAAGAAACGCGCACCAAGTGTCAGCTAGAGTTGGGTGCTGCTGTTGCCGTTGCTGCCGCGAAGGGTGTGAGCGGGGGTAGGGGGACGACAGGCCATAAAGTATGCATTACAAATAGCCAAACGAAGCGTGGCGTTATCTAAAGTTCCTGCACTTATTCATTCATTCCTTCGTTAGTTCGTCGGTGGGTTCGTCCCTAGATACTCCGGCTTGGGTTCTTGAGTTTAACTGGCTGGTTAGTTAGTCAGACAGTTGGCTGGATGTTCTAGCGTATGGCTGGTTCGTTGGTTGGTTGTTTCTTCTTAACAAATTCTATTCAACACTGTGTCATCCATGAATAAATTGTCTTTGTGTTTTGTATTCCTATGACTTGCATTGGTTGTACAAGTATTAAATCACAACATCATCAATGGGCTAACTAGAGTGTTAGGAGGGCCAGTCGGTGATCGGAAAATAAGTGGAATAAACGTGTATGACATAAAAAGTTTTAAGGGCATGGTAATGAAGAGGTGAATAGTTTAAATTACATAACGTCATGGTGCATTATGATGCGTTATGTTACGTAATAATACGTTATGTTACGTAATGAAGCCTCACGTTACGTAATGATACGTTACGAAATAATACGTTACGTTGCGTCACGATACGTTATAATTATTATTAAATTTTTAATTTTTTTAAAATTTTTTTTTAAATTTTTAGTTTCTTTATTTAATAATTTTTTTTTGGATTTAATACTTTACGTAATAATACGTCACGTTAGGCAATAGTACGTTACGTTGCGTCACGATACGCTATAATTTTTATTAAATTTTTGGATTTTTTTTTTAATTTTTAGTTTTTTTATTTAACAACATTTTTTGAATTTAAAACTTTTTTTTAAGTATAACTTGACAAAATCTTTTAACCGATTTGTTTACTTTGTTGGACTATATTATGTTTTAATGAAAAAAAAAAGACATTCTTAAACTATTTTCTTACGCTTCAATTTATTTATAATTTCCTTAGGTTGTTTCCCTCTGTGACAATGACTTTTTTGGGAGTTATGGAGACATGGCTTAGTTATGCACTTTTGCAAATGTGAGTTAGTATGCTCAACAAAATAAATATTGTTAATGTTTTCTAGTTGATGGTCTTGTGTGTTGTTGTTGTTGTGTCTTTTTATCTGCATAACGCAGCAAGACAAAGTTTAGGTCATAAACTATCATGCGGTCAGGAATAGAGCACTAACGGTATGAATTTTTAAAATCCAAATATAGAATTGGTTATAATTCACTCTAAACGCAGACGGGGTTAAAGGACTTTTGAATTATTCTTTATTTACTTAAGAAACCATAAAATAGTGTTTTCAGTGGCAATGACAATTTTTTAAATGTTAGCCAATGTTTAATACAAATTTTGAGTCATTCTGTAACCAATTCTACAGTCATTCAATCTTCAGTTTAGAGTTTTTGGCTTAAAGCAAACTTTTATAACCACCAACATAGGATGGGGGAATACTAATCTCGTTATTCCGTTTGAAAAACCTCGAAATATTGATCTGAGATCCCTTAAAGTATATAAATTCTGGAACGTCTTGCATTTTTATTCGATCTGGCCATGACCGCCGGTCCGTCTGTCGACATCACCATAGCGGTCGAACGCGTAAAGCTAGCCGGTTGAAATTTTGCACAGATACTTCTTATTGATATAGGTGGTTGGGGATTGTTAATGGGTCACATCGGTTCAGATTTGGATATATACCCCCTTTAAAGCGATCCCCGGATTTGACTTCTTAAGTCTCTAGAGGCTTCAATTTTCATCCGATTAGGCTGAAATTTGGAACAAAAACTTGAGTTATGATTTCCAATATCCATGCTTAGTACGATCCGAATCGGTCTATAAACAGATATAGCCCCCATATAAACCGATCCCCGGATTTGACTTCTTGAGCCCTTAAAAGCCTCAATTTACATCCTATTTGGCTGAAATTTGGAACTAAGACTTGAGCAATGACTTCCAACATTCTTGCCAGGTACGGTTCGAATCGGTCTATAAACAGATATAGCCCCCATACAAAACCGATCCCAGGATTTGACTTCTTCAGCCCTTAAAAACGTGAATTTTCACCTGATTTGGCGAAAACTTGGAACAAAGACTTGAATTATGACTTCCAACATCCATACCTAGTATGATTCGAATCGGTCCATAAACTGATATAGCCCCCTTATAAGCCGATTGCCGGATTTAACTTGTTGAACCCTTGGAAGCCACAATTTTGATCCGATTTGGCTGAAATTTTGCACATTGTGTTATGTTATGACTTGCAACAACTGAGTCCAGTACGGTTTAAATCGGTCTATAACCTGATATAGCTCTCACACAAACCGATCTCCCGATTTGACTTCTTGAGTCCCTATAAGCCCCAAGTTTTGTCTGATATGTCTGAAATTTTGCATGTTGTGTTCTGTTATGACTTTCAACAACTGTGGCAAGTACTGTCCAAATCGGTCTATAAACTGATATAGCTCCCATATAAACCAATCTCCTATCTTTTAGAGGAATTTTTCTTGAAATTTAATTTTTTCCGTTAAAATTTTATTTTTTTTGGAAAATTTTCTTTGAAATTTAATGTTTGAAAAAAATTTAAATCCTTTTATTTTAAAAATTTTCATTTAAAATGTTTTGTGGTTATTACCTCTCAAAGAGACTGCAGTAAATCAATTATCCCTTAAATCACAAAACATTGTTTTCCTTAATTTTAATTAAATTTTCCATGCGAATGGAAACAGTTTGCCAATTTCTACTAAGAAACACATCTAAAAAAATACAAAAATCCAAGAAAATGTCATCGACAGACTATTTATTTTGGGGTTTTGTCTTTGACTGTTCTCTCTCTCTCTCTCATTGGTCCTGTGCCAACTTAAGTTGATTTTCCACACAAATGACTTTATCATTGGCATAAACATTTTCTACTGCAATTTTGCCATTTCCCAGAGTGGCAGTGTCATCAGGTCCTGTGCACATATATCGCATGGAAGACATGATGCAGACTTACAAACGTGCGAGCATGGCTAACAAAATACTTTTTTATTACTGCCGTGTAGTATGTCGATACGTGCCAACCACTGGCATCAGTTGTAAATGTGAATCTTCAGTTGACACTTTTAAGTCTTGGTTTATTGTCTATATTTGGATGCAGATGTATATGTAGATGCGGAGATGTTGATGTTGCTTTTGCTGAAAATGCATTCCGTAACACTTGCAGTGCTGTTGGCTTCAATGTCATCACATCTTAAAGTATTTGAGAGTCCTTTTTTTCACTTGTATCAAATAAGTCCCTGGGCATGCTAGGGTTTGGCAAGGACCAGTGTTACCAATGGAAAATGATTTCATAATGATTCGCTTTTAACTCCAAAGGACATTTCATGTAAGCCCCAAATAGCCATGGTGGGTAAATATGATCCGTTTGGAAGGTTTTTCGAGTTGAGGCGGTCCCCCAAATACTTTGGCAAAAAATTGAATATCAGATTCAGTTTCTTCTCTCTAATGCCTATCATTTGAGCTCCATATTGTCATGATATATTCCGTTTGTAGGTTTTTGGGGAAGGGGCGGTCCCCCCAGGTGCCCCACCCCAAAATTTTGTTTTTAGGTTACTTTAAGAGTATAAACACAATTTCCCTTGAATTCCACCATCCGTCTCCGAGATCTGGCGTTTTTGAAAATTACAGTAAGGGGAGGGTCTCCACTCCCTGCCCATATCCAAAAAACGAAGTACCCTATCCAAAAACGAAGTACCCTTTTCGGTTTCTACTCTCTAATGCCTATCATTTGAGTTCCATATTGTCATGATATATTCCGTTTGTCGGTTTTTGGGGAAGGGGCAGTCCCCCCAGGTGCCCCACCCCAAATTTTGCTTTTAGGTTACTTTAAGAGTATAAACACAATTTCCCTTGAATTCCACCATCCGTCTCCGAGATCTGGCGTTTTTGAAAATTACAGTAAGGGGAGGGACTGCACTCCCTGCCCATATCCAAAAACGAAGTACCCTATTTTATCCACGGGTCCATTCTTCACCTTCTCTAAAAGTTTCAAGAAAATAGGTTCAGCAGTTTTTGAATCTATGCGGAACAAACAAACAAAGACAAATTGACTTTTATACCCTCCACCATAGGATGGGGGTATACTTACTTCGTCATTCCGTTTGTAACACGTGGAAATATTGGTCGAAGACCCCATAAAGTATAAATCTTATTGGTCGGTATGAGGTTTTATGTCGATCTAGCCATGTCCGTCCGTCCGTCTGTCTTTGTTTCTGTCGAAAGCACGCTAACTTTCGAAGCGAACAGTCTTAGCGCTTGAAATTTTACACAAATACTTCCTCTTAGACTAGATCCGATAGGATTGTCAATGAGCCATATCGGTCCATGTTTTGATATAGCTCCCATATAAACCGATCTGGGATCTTGTCTTTTTGAGCCCCCAGAGGGCGCAATGCTTATCCGATTTGCTTGAAATTTTGTACTATGAGGTTTTCTATGACGTTTAACAGATGTGCCATGTATGGTTCAATCAGTTCAAAAACTTATATAGCACCCTTGTAAACCGATCTCATGTCTTTAGAACAGTACCGGGTGGACCCGGTCCTTAGAGACTGGATAAATCATATGCTAAGGAACAGGTGGATAAATTGTGTGTCCCATGGCATAAATATAAGGGAAAAAGTGGCGCAAGGCACGCCACAGGGGGGCATTTTATCGCCATTCCTATGGGTGACCACCATAAATGACCTATTACGGATGCTGACTGAGGAGGGATTTGAACCTGTCTGCTACGCATACGATGTTATAATACTTCTAAGGCGTAAGGATCCGAACGAGCTATGCAGAAGGGCCGAAAGGGCCTTGCATATGGCATATGACCCAGAGCTAGACCCAGAGGTCTCAATGTTAACTCAGAGAAGACTGAAATATGCCTGTTCACGAGGAAGACGACGGTGGACCGATTTAACGCACAGCGTTTCCTCATTAACACGATTTCGATATCTAACAAGGTAAAATTTTTAAGTGTGATCTTGGACAGGAAAGTGAATTGGAAGTGTCACATGCAGGAGCGTACTGAGAAGGCTCACAGATGTCGGGCACTATGTAGACGGGCCGTAGGCTCGAAATGAGGCCTGAATCCGAAGATAGTCCACTGGCTCTACAGGAGCGTGATTAGACTAATACTTACTTACGCCTCAGTATTTCGGCGGACTAATATGGGGAAAAAGTGCTACATAAGGACCATACAACAGGTTCAGAGAACATGAGGAGCGATGAGGACCACGCCCCCTGGGGCACTGGAGACTATTCTAGATATCCGACCCATTGACGAACGGATTAAGTGTGAGGCAGCCACTGCGCCTACGAGACTTGAAGCGATGGGAGAATGGATTGAGTATGGGAGCAGGTCATGCCATCGAAGTATAATCGACATTAGGAAACCAGGAAGGAAAGGAAGAGGTTTCCGATCGGGTACCTGAGAAAAACCTTGAAGTCGAGTGCGAGGCACTGCTGCCATCGGCACAGTCTTGCATTGACGGAACCCTAGCATTGCCATTTGGACGATCATGTTACACGGATGGATCAAAGCTAGGGACAGAGTGGAACTGGTGGTCTACATTGAGAACCCAGGGACTGAGATCTGTTTTAGACTGACCGACCATAATACGGTCCTGCAGGCGGAGATCCAGGCGATCACGGAATCCGTGAAGTGGTGCGCCAGAGGATTGACGTCAATAAACTTGGTTAACCCCAAGCCTTTCGGGTCGACGCAGTCCGAGTTAAGGGAGTAGGCGACTAATGCGCATGCAACATTGTGGAACAGCGAAACGGTCGGTAGGACGGCGAAAATCCTAGGGTGGATCCAGATGGTGCGAAGAAGGCTATTAATGAAAGAAAGTAAGAAGGAGGTCAGGACTACTAGCTCACTTTAGTAAAATCATTGCGGCAAGTGATAGCATGTGTAGGGCATGCGGGGAAGATGATGAGACGTTGGAGCATTTCCTTTATCATTGCTCGGCTTTCGCGTCTAACTGACACCGGCACTTAGGTGGAAACACAATACCTGACATGAAACAACTTAGGTGAGGGGTATTGAAAACAATTAAGGATTTTGTAAGTAGCACGGAATTCCTAATTTAAAATTTTCTTTTTAGAGGTTACTTTATAATGTTTAAAGCGCACAACAAGCCGATTACTGGCTTCGGTGTATGTTCACAGTGGCTTGGGCGGATTAATATCTGCACCCTCTTTTCAACATAACCTAACCTAACCTCTGGGGCCCTATTTACCTATTTAGGGAACATTCACAAGTCGAATAATACATATTACCTGGGAAACTCTCCAACGAACAATGTGACACCGAAAGAGATGTCACTGGCAAGCAATGGTCAGGGATAGTTGAAGAAATGTTGTCTGCGTCAACAATCCTTTGGGCAATCGAAAGTTTTCACTTGATAGTTTAATGAAATATTTTTCTACAAAGCCGTTAGAATAACCGACATACGGTAATATTGGCTAGCCTCACTGGAGTGTGGTGAAAGACTGACAGGAGGGGGAGGGTAGTTCTTTTCTCGTTTCCTCTCGTTTGTGGAAAGTTATGGTTTTGCCAATTTGCCTATGACATAACTAAATGCCATGTTGTACATATGTCTTTGCTGTGTGTTTGGTAATGATATGAGGAAGGACTTAGCTTTGTTTGTACAAAATTGCCATATATGAGTATTGTGCAAGCAACACTGAACATTTCATTTGAATTTTACATTTGCTACAGTTACTTTTATGAATATATGAATAAGAGTCTTGCACTAAAAAGAAGGGCAACGTGAAGGATTGCCTATGAATGATTTTTTATTTTATTTAAACTAAATAAAATTTTATATTTTAATGAAAAACAAGTAAGGACGGTCTAAGGTCGGGCGAAGGCGACCTTTTCATACCCTACATCACATTGGATATGCAGGCTAAGTAGTCGAATTTAAAATTTGCTTAAATTTGTTTAGTAGAATTTCGATCAAAATCCGTACATATTGTTTGAGGCATAGAGTTAATCGTTTTGCAAACTTTCGAGAAGATCGATTGAAAAATGGGTTAGCAAAGGCCTTAAAAGGAAAAAACAGGAAGATGCATATATTTGGGAGCTATATCTAAATCTGAACCTATTTCTATTAAATTCAATAGCAATACTGAAAATCATAAGGAAATCCTTTCCAATTTTCGTGTGAATCGGTTAATAAATGACCAAATTATTGCAATACTAGCCCAAATCGGACGAACATATATATGGGAGCTATATCTAAATCTCAACCGATTTCTATGATACTAACTAATAATGTCGAGACTTATAAGAGAATTCCTCGTGCTAAATTTCGTGAGAATCGGTTTACAAATGACTATATATAGTTGCAATTTTAGTCCAAATCGGACGAACGAAATTTGAACCAATCGAAATTTGAACCGATTTCGAGCAAACTTATTAGATTTTGTGTTAGTCGTTGCAGAAAGCCTTGTTCAAAATTTTGGCAAAATTTATTAATAAATGCGCTTGCTGTGCCACTAGAAGTGAAAATCGGCAATATACATATATGGCAGCTATATCTAAATCTGAACCGATTTCTATGAAATAGAATAATAATGTCGAGACATGTAAGAGAATCACTAGTGCAAAATTTGGTGAGAATCGGTTTTCAAAAGACGATATAATTGCAATTATAGTCCAAATCGGACGAACATATATATGGGAGCTATATCCAAATCTCAACCGATTTCTATGAAATAGAATAGTAATGTCGAGACTTGTAAGAGAATCACTAGTGCAAAATTTGGTGAGAATCGGTATACCAATGACGATATAATTGCAATTGTAGTCCAAATCGGACGAACATATATGTAGGAGCTATATCTAAATCTGAACCGATTTCTATGAAATTATCCAATAATGTCAAGACTTATAATGGAATTTCTCGTGCAAAATTTCGTGAGAATCGGTTCACAAATGACGATATAATTGCAATTTTTGTCCAAATCGGACAAACATATATATGGGAGCTATATCTAAATCTGAACCGATTTCTATGAAATAGATTAATAATGTCGAGACTTATAAGAGAATTACTAGTGCAAAATTTGGTGAGAATCGGTATACAAATGACAATATAATTGCAATTTTAGTCCAAATCGGACGAACATATATATGGGAGCTATATCCAAATCTCAACCGATTTCTATTAAATTCGCAAATAATCCCAAGACTTAGAAGAGAATCACTAATCCGAAATTTCTTAAAAATCGGTTTACAAATTACGATATAATTGCAATTTCAGTTCAAATCGGACGAACATATATATGGGAGCTATATCCAAATCTGAACCAATTTTTTTCAATTTCAATAGCTTTTGTCTCTAGGTCCAAGAAGATGCTTGTGCCAAATTTGAAGACGATCGGATGAAAATTGCGACCTGTACTTTGTATACAAATTAAAATGGACAGACGGACAGACAGATCAGGTCTATAACCTGATATAACTCCCATATGAACCGACCTCCCGATGTGACATCTTAAGCCCCTGTTATCCGCAATTGTTGTCCGATTTGGCTGAAATTTTGGACGTAGTGTTCCGCCACGACCTTTGAACGCTTTCAGCTAACCGCTTGAAACTTTTGCAACGATCCTTTTTTCTGATGTAGGTTGCAATGGATTGGCATAGGACCATATCGGTTCAGATTTGGGTACAGTTCCGATATAAAATGGTTCTACAACTTAATTTCTTAAACCACTAGAAGCCGCATTTTTTATCCGATATGACAAGTGATGTTCTGTAATGATTTTTATCAATAGTGTTAAGTATGGTCTAAATCGATGTATAACCTGATATAGCTCCCATATATACCTATTGTATATCCCGATTAGACATATTGAGCCCCTGCAAGCTGTAATTGTTGTCCAATTTGGTTGACATTTTTCACGAATTGTTTTATAGTAACTTCAAACATTCCTGTAAAGTCTTATCCAAATCGGACAGACAGATTGACATAGCTAAATCGAATCAGAAAGTGGTTCTGAGTCAATCGGTATACTTATCAATGGGTCTATCTCTCTCCCTTCTGTGTTGCAAGCTAATTCATTAAGTTATAATACCCTGTACCATAGTAGTGGTGTAGGATATAACGAATAAGAAAGAGTTGAGTGCGACCTGGAAGTATCTTAAATAGCATCCATCATGGATCGCAAAGATGCTACTTCGGATTAAGAAGGCAGTTCAGGAGTAAAGCCACTACTCGCCACAGAAACAAACATTTTTGTACCTACCATCATAGGATAGGGGTATACTAATCTAGTCATTCCATTTGTAGCAACTCGAAATATTCGTCTAAGATCCCATAAAGTATATATAATCTTGATCGTCTCGACGTTCTGAGTCGATTTAGTCATGTCCGTCCGTCCGTCTGTCGAAATCACGATAGCATTCGAACGCGTAAAGCTAGCCACTTGAACTTTTGTACAGATACTTCTTATAGATGTAGGTCGTTAGGAACTGCACCATATCGGTTCAGATTTAAATATAGCTCCCATATAAACTGATCTCCAGATTTGTCTTCTGGAGCCCTTCCAAGCCGCAATTTTTTTTTTTTTGATTTGACTGAAATTTTGCGCGTACGATCTAACGGTCTAAATTTGTCTTCTGGAGCCCTTCCAAGCCGCAATTTTTTTTTTTTTGATTTGACTGAAATTTTGCGCGTACGATCTAACGGTCTAAATCGGTCAAGAACCTGATATAGCTGTCTTATAAACCGATCTCGCGATTTGACTTCTTGAGCCCTTACAAGCCGCAATTTTTGTTCGATTTGGTTGAAATTGTGCGTATAATGTTCTGCTAAACCTTCTAACAACTGTGCCAAGTACGGTCCAAATCGGTTCATAACCTGATATAGATTCCATATAAACCAATCTCCCGATTTGACTTCTTACACCCTTACAAGACGAAATTTTCGTCCGATTGGGCTGAAATTTTGAACGTGGTGTTCCTTTATGACTTCCGACTACTGTACCAAGTACGAATCGGTATATAACCTGATATACCTTCTATATAAACCGATCTCCCCATTTGACATCTTAAGTCCTTACAAGCTGCAATTTTTGTCCGATTTGACATTTAAAAGTCAGCAAAAAGTGTGTTGTTGCTAGAAGCATTTGACTGGTTTACCGAATCGCGATTTCATTTTCAACCAAGAAGAATCATCAGCAGGAGATGTCCATTCCAACTAGAGTTTGACACCTCCTGCTGATGATTTTTCTTGGTTGAAAATGAAATCGCGATTCGGTAAACCAGTCAAATGCTTCTAGCAACAACACACATTTTGCTGACTTTTAAATGTTTTTTGCCATACTATTCTTTGAATACAAAGCTTAAAACAAGCCGGACGATGTCCCGCAATGGAATCTCGATGTAATATAGTTATTTACAATTTAAGAGTTTATAATTTAAAACTCAACCTTCCAACCTTTGGAATTGCCTTGTAGTATGTAAATCAATTTTAATTGTGCAGAGATTTTCTTTTTTAATCTCATTTGACATCCTAGTTTTGTGCATACATTTGTGCAAGTATTGCTGCATATATTCAAGTTCTAACATTTGCCCTGCATTAGAATAGTGTGCGGGTATGTGTGACACATTCCGTTAAACTCCTTTATATCCCATACGTGTGCAAATGATATTTTGTGTCGGCCAATATGCTTGAACAAATCACATCGTTGCATTTTGTATGCCATCAAACCGCTTAACTGATTGAAATGACCAATTTAACACCATGTCAATAGTTGTAAAATTGTCAAATACATGCGACAACATTTACTCTTGAATTTTATTTCATTTAATTTTTTTTTTGCTGGTATCTGTTTTAGATTGGTTTTCTGGTATTTATTTAATTGTCACTTCATGACTATTGGCTAGGGACAGTGGAAAGATGGAGGATTTTGCTACAATACAAAATTGACAATGACTTTAAATCGTCACTAATAATAGATTTTCGACTCCAAGAACGATAGAGAGTTGGCTAAATCTAATCTTAGCGGATTTTTGTTTGCACCTGTTGATATACAAAATTGGGATAAAGTGTCTAGGGTTGCCACTCTGACCTCAAAACTCTTCAGATGGAGATTTCCATCCTATGTGGATAGAAATCTCCATCCAGTTTTGGTCTTTTGTACCAAGCAGTTACAAAAGACAAAAACTTTCAATAGAAAGACTAAGTAGAGAAATTAGATGTCAGAACGCTGAAGACGATTGGGATTTCCTTAGTTAGATATAAATTTCCTCAGTTAGATATATAGATATCCTGAGAGTTACCATATCATCAATCATTATAAATTTTTAATTTTTTGAAAACTTGAA
Organism: Stomoxys calcitrans; assembly: GCF_963082655.1. Classification (NCBI taxonomy): domain Eukaryota; kingdom Metazoa; phylum Arthropoda; class Insecta; order Diptera; family Muscidae; genus Stomoxys; species Stomoxys calcitrans. The sequence goes on from NC_081556.1 coordinate 7,461,717, forward strand.
TTCTTAAAATATTATAATTTTTTTTCAATCCCCAACAAACACTGTCCATTGCTAAGCCATGCCATGGCTTACATATCCAATAGCAAGAAATTAAATTTTTTGTGATCTTTTTTGATGTTTTTTTTTTTTTTTTTTGGATCTCTCGTTAAGCGGGTGGATAGATTGAAAAACAAGTTCAAATGATTTTTATGGGATTGCTGTGATTTGATTTTTCCCATTCCTTCCATGTTGTCCATGGGGGACGAAGCGTGTGGAGCTCCATATGTTGCATGTATGCATTAACATTCATGGAGGGGATAAGTTGCAATGTTCTTCAAACAATAAAAAAAAAAAATAAAATCTAGATTGAAACTACAAGAGCAGAATGTAAAGCGAATCTAAATTTTTGATTATTTGCCAATTTTTAAACAATGGCAATGGCAAAGGAAATCCATAACAATGGCAACAAATGAACTGTGAACTGAGCTGTGGTGCAAACGATTTAAAACGAAACTCATTCACATTGTAAATGTGAGTGTTTGAAATTCAACTGATTGTGAGGTTTGATGAATACAAGCAATTTAGAAAAACAAACATTGAAATATTTTGAATTTTTAAAGTTTTAAGTTATACTACAAAAAAAATATTAAAAAAAAATTCAATCATTTTTATTAATAAATCTAAAGAAATTTTGTTAACAAATTTGAAATTTAAAAAATATATATATTTTTTTTTTTTATTTAAGAAAAACATTTTTGTTAAAAGTATTTAAAAAAAAATATTTTAAAAATATTTGTTATTATTTTAAATTTAAAACTATTTAATAGAAATCTTATATATAACAAGTAAGAGCGTGTTAAGTTCGGCCGCGCCGAATCTTATATACCCTCCACCATGGATCGCATTTGTCGAGTTCTATCTCTCTTTATCTCTTTGTAGGCAAACAAAGAATATTGAATAAGAACAGTTATGCTATTGGAGCTATATCAAGTTATAGTCCGATTCGGACCATAAATGAATGCTGAACATTGTAGAAGTCAATTTTCGGAAACGCTAGATCTCGCTAGATCGATTTTAGCGAAATTGTGTATGCCACCTTATGTTACCCAAAAAACACGAAATTGGTAAAAAAATTTTGGGTCAAATAATTGGGGGGACGCCCCATCCCAAAACCCACCCGAACGGACATGTGCACTAATTGGGACAATATGGGTATCAAATGAAAGGTATTTAAGAGTAGAGTAAGAATTATGTATTAAAATTTCACTCTTAAGTTTGGGGGGATCCCCACCCCCAAAAAGCCCCAAGAGGACCCTTTCACCGCTTTGGGCAATATGGGTATCAAATGAAAGGTATTTGAGAGTAGTGTACGAACTTGGCATTAAAATGTTACCCTTAGATTCGGGGGCCCCCCACCCCCAAAAAATACCACCCAACAGGATACTTTAACCGCTTTGAGTAATATGGGTATCAAAAAAAAAGGTATTTAAAAGTAGACTACAATTTGTTTTGCCCAACAGCTTTGCAAACAAAATCATTTCTTTAATCTGTTTCCTTTCCTTTTAAAGTTATTCAAATACTTTCCATTTATCTAAAACATATAGCAATTATGAAGAAAGCTTGAAAAGGAAGGTATTTCCAATTTTTTATTAAACCTAAAGTTTTCAAAAAGTACAACCAATAAAAAATCAGAAAATGGGATAATCAACTGCAATATCAAATACTTTCTCAATTACTGTATAAGTAATTGAAAAAAGAATTTGTTTTATTGTTATACCTTCAAACACGAAATGTTTTCATAGGAATGACGAAAGTTGGCAAAGATTAAAAAAATATTCAATTTTAACGGCCTTATTTACAAAACTTTTGGAGGCAATCCTAGCGAGACCATCAGAAAAAAATTTCAGTGGTGGGGTTCCCCTTCTAATGCTGGCGACATTTGTGAGGTTCTATGCTTTGAAAAAACTTCTCTCCAAAGAGGTGTCGCACTGCGGCACGCCGTTCGGACTCGACTATAAAAAGGAAGCCCTTATCATTAAACTTAAACTTGAATCGGACTGCATTTATTGATATATGAGAAGTTTGCCCCTGTTTCCTATTGAAATGTTCATGGGCAAAATTTACATTTGCATTTATTGGGTTGCCCAAAAAGTAATTGCGGATTTTTCATATAGTCGGCGTTGAATTTTTTCACAGCTTGTGACTCTGTAATTGCATTCTTTCTTCTTTCAGTTATCAGCTGTTACTTTTAGCTTGCTTTAGAAAAAAAGTATAAAAAGGTATATTTGATTAAAGTTCATTCTAAGCTTTATTAAAAATGGATTTACTTTCTTTTAAAAAATCCGCAATTACTTTTTGGGCAACCCAATACAAAACTTAATACAGATTTGAAATAGGTTTATTTGACAAATTTCCTTTATAGAACTATCATATAAACTTATTTTAAGGCTGCATTAAGCATAAAATAAAATAAGGTAAAATAAAATTATTTTTTTGCGCTTTTTAGTTTGTTCACAAAAATTATTTAATTTTGTTATTGGATTAACCAGCTTAGACCAATATGTTTCTTTTTTCTTGCTTCAATTTAAAAACAAAACACAAAAAACCCTTTAAAAAGTCTCAGCAATTGTGTTGTGTTTTATGTATCAGGGGCGGGTTGCAATGATCGACATTTTGCCCTTTTGCCAGAGGGCTCATCAGATTGCGATGCCCCCAAAATATTACATCTACCTACTCACTAATTAGTGAGCAGTGCAATGGTAGAAGCATATGTTTCGAATGAAACCTAGGGTCTTGTTACTCAACCTTTTCTTATAGCGTTGTAAGAAAAAAGTTAAAATCTAACAGCCAACACTGCTTACTAATTAGTGAGTAGGTGGAAGCATGTAATCTCTTGGTGGCCTAACAATCTGATGAGCTCTTTGGCTAAGAGTGAAATCGCGATCATTGCAGCCCGCCCAAGATACATTTAACACTCCAGACTGGTTTTTATTGAAAACCAGCTGAGCCCGGCCCGCTCCGCTGCGCCCGATAATGCTATGTTGGAGAGCAGAACTCAAACTTTGGAAATTTCTGCTTAGTGTCAGTTGAAAATGTATTCCAATTTTCCTGTGGATTTTTCTACTCTCAAATACCTCTTATTTACACGCCACATTACATTGGTCAGTAAAAAGTCCTGTTTGGAGGTGGAGTGGACTCCCACAGACTTGGTCCCAAAATTGGAAGTCAATTTCGTGCTCTACTCCAAAAGACCTTTCCGTTAAGATTTATATTACCATGGTCGGTAAATATGTTCAATTTGACAAGTTTTTTGGGGGTGGCGTGACCCACGAAACACTTAGTCCCACAATTTAAAATCAGTTTCGTTTATTATTTTAATAAAAATGTAATATTTTTGAATTTTCACAATTTTGTTTGGTTAGTTGCCTTTTAGTCAAAGTTTGAGTTATCTTTTCAATATTTCAATCATACCAATTTGTAGCCTTCAACCCTTTACTTTTGTAGAGATCTTATTCGGGGAATTTAGTAAATCAATTTCTATTTATTTGAGAATTAAATAAATAAAGGGAAAGCAATGCTTGTTTGTCTATTTACTTACTGTGTGACAAAGCATTTAAACACTTTCTAAGAAGTTGTGTACAATTTCATGTTAACAAATAGCTATGCAATTTTAGATTTGAATTGCAATTGCAATTTACACAATTCCATCTTATGACATTCAAATTTGTTGAATGCCTTCAAAGTGGAAAGAGAGGGAGAGAGAGAGATATGAAGGAAACACGTACGTGTTTGCAAGGCAAGCAGATAAGTAAAAGAATGAAATTATCAGTGGTACTTAAAGTCATATAGGGCAGTAGGATGGCATATGTAGAGACTAATATGGTCAGACAGTTATAAAATTCGAGAGTATGAATGTGCTATGAGATGCCGGTAATCAATTTTTTATAAATCTTGGTCTATCAGTGTGAGTTTATAGCTTCGACTCAGAACAATGGTTTTTGTCTCTCGCTAAAAATTTTTTTTATGAGATATCCCTGCAAACATTTTTGATCGCTAAATAATCTTCTGCGAATCTTCTAGGTGAATGTTATGATCGCTCGTCTAAGAGTTGTAGACGACTCCCCTCTCGTGAGGAGTTGTGTCCTCAAGATGAAGCCTCTGGAAAAGTGTTCCGCGAATCTTCCATAAGAGTTGCAAAAGAGTAAGTCAGAAGAGTCTTGGAAGATCTTAGAATCACGCAAGAATCGTATGTAGGAGTAAAAAATGAGTCTTTTAGATGGTTTTTAAAATACTCTTCTAGAAGAGTTGCGTATTACTCGCCTGGGCGAGTATCAAATAAGTGTTTCGGAATATTTATGAAATATTTGTCTAAAAGAATTGCGCGCAATTCTCTTGGAAGTTCTAAAAATGCATATCAAGATAAGTTGCTCATCAAAAACGAAGCTACTAAGAAAAAACTAAACAAAAAAAAATTGTGTTACTCGCAGTGTTGCTACTCAGGAATATTATTTCCTAAACAAATTTAAGAAAAATTCTACCAGACGTGACCAAAACCTACCAAATGTTATACAAGCCAAAAATGTGGCACATGTATTTATACCCACCACCGAAGAGTTTGCCATTTTGCCATTCCATTCGGAACACATCAAATTATACATTTTCAATAGTACCAAGTACTAGATCGGCGTTATTCACATAGGATCTAGACATGTCCGTCCGTCTTTTTGTCCAAATCACTCTATAGGCTTGCGTTCAAAGGCGGTCTATATATTGATATATCACCCTTAATACCGATCTTCCGATAAGAAATCTTGAGTTTTGGAAGTCGCACAGAGTTTGGATAAAGCGATCTCCCGATTTAAATGTTTTAACCCAAAAATTCTCTTTACTCCCCATATTCGCTGTTACAGTGGGTTGCATGGACACCTCAACATGTCACTTTGGACTAGATTTGACCTTATTTGCATGTAGCTGCCACATAGCCCTGCTTTCCGATTAAAGGCATTCAAGGCACAAAAGCCGCATTTTCTTCCTAGAATTTACGAAGTTTGGAAAGACTTAATTTGGAAGAAATCGCTGAAATTTGAAGCAATGGCACCCCTAGTAACAATATTTGGCCCCCATCCACGGTTTTGTTCTGCACTCTTAACGATTACACAGAAACGAATTTTGAGTTATCGTCGACGATTTTTTCAGTAATTAACTTGGTATTTATATGATGGAAAATCCTACCAAAGATTGAGGTCAGCCTACCAACCTATCAAAAAAAAAAAAATTTTACAAAATCTCAGCCAAATTGGATAATAATTGCGCCCTCTAGGGGCTCAAGAAATCAAGACCCCAAATCAGTTTATATGACAGCTGTATGAGGTTATGAACCGGTTTCAACCATACTTAGAGCAGATGTTGGAAGTCATAACACAACACCTCATGCAAAATTTCAGCCAAATCGGATGAGAATTGCGCCCTCTAGCGGCTCAAGAAGTCAAGACCCCAGTTTGGTTTATATGACAGCTATATCAGGTTATTGAGCGATTTCAACCATACTCAGCAAAATTGTCGGAAATCATAACAAAACACTTCATGCAAAATTTCTGCCAAATCGGTACAGAATTTCGCCCTCTAGTGGCTCAAGAAGTCAAGATTCAAGATCGATTTATATGGCAGCTGTATCAAAATACGGACCGCTATGGTCCATTTACAATCTCAACCGATGTACACTAATAAGAAGTATATGTGCAAAATTTCAAGCGGCTAGCTTTACTTCTTCGAAAGATAGCGTGCTATCCACCGACAGACGGACGGATATGGCTAGATGGACTTCGAAAGTCATGACGGTCAAGAATATATAGACTTTATGGAGTCTTAGACGAATATTTCGAGAAGTTACAAACAGAATAACCAAATTAGTATACCCCCATCCCATAGTATGGGTATAAACATTTTTGTATTACTCGCTATATTCGTCATATAAGTACCAATTGTCATTTAAGCCAAATGAGAATTCTATTTGGTTTTGTGGAAGTGGTGCTCTCAAAACAAAACATCGAACAACATAATTCAATACAAGTCTTAAATGCACCAGGCATGAAAATAAAAATAATCGTGAAAAGTTAACTCAGTTTATTTATAAAGAAATCTTCTGGATGATTACAACGCAGTGGGTTGCTCAATAATCGCCGCGAAGAGTTGCTAAATCTTCCGCATACGCAATGAATTGTCTAATGATAACCCAGAAGAGTATTTTACGAGTCATACGGACGATTATATTGCAATGGGTTGTAAGAGAATTGTCGCGAAGGGTTGCTTAAAGTTCCGCACACGCAATGAATTGTCTCATTATATCCTTGAAGAGTGTTTCACGACTCATACAAACGATTATAATTCAAGAGTTGCTTAAATATCCGCACACGCAATGGATTACACAATGATATCATAGAAGAGTGTTTCGCGACTCTTACGGAAGAACAATTGCGTAAAAATCTTCCAGATGATTGTTTTATTTATCGCGAGCACAAACGCTCTTCCAAAACTATGAAAAATGTTTGTAGGGGTCTTTATTGACAATAATTTTCTATGTCAGTCTGATTTCATATGACCTCTATAGTCGTACCCAACTGTGATATAATAATCAATAAAAATATGTCTTGGATCTTTGGGAGTTCAACCAAAGCATTTTGGACTTAGATGTCCGCCGAACGTTTGGGTTCAAATACCGGCGTGAACATCAGACAAATTGTCTGTTTGCGCTTTCTTTCTTTGGTCTTAAAATCTGATTGAGATTCCATTGCAGGATATTGTCCGGCTTTAGACCATTGATTAATGCTTTCTATTCAAAGAATAGTATAGCAAAAAACATTTTTACTGACTTTAAAATGTTTTTTGCTATACTATTCGTTGAATAGAAAGCATTAATCAATGGTCTAAAGCCGGACAATATCCTGAAATGGAATCTCAATCAGATTTTAAGACCAAAGAAAGAAAGCGCAAACAGACAATTTGTCTGATGTTCACGCCGGTATTTGAACCCATTGCTAGAAGCATTTGGCTGGTTTTCTGTATCGCGATTTCATTTTCGACCAAGAAAAATCATCAGTAGGAGATATCAAATGGATCATGGTGCTTTACAACCATTCCAATTAGAGTGTCTATCAGACAAATTCTCAGCGGTGGCTATCCTCTGTTCCTTAATGGAATTTTAGGTAAGTTAATAACAAAGTTACAGATTTCCTCAAACAATTTGCACTAAATTCTGGTACCACATACCAACCCCTCTGCGAGATTTGCAACTGCAAGCTCCGCACTGGTAAGCTTGGCAGCTATTAACTCGGCTACAGATGCACTTTATCTTCACACATTTATTATGAATGCATTCCTTTAATAAATTTTCCCATGGCATTTTCTAGTTCACAGCACTTCAACTTTCCCTTCGAATGCATTTCTTTCGACATTCAAGCAATAGGAGAAAAAATAACAAGGCGATTTTATTCCATATACATTTTGCAAATAATAAAATTTATAGTTTTATGTCCATCATTTGTTGTTTATTTTTCTCTGGATTGTTTTTTTTTTCTTTCGTAAGTGGTCTTATTTCTCATCCTTTTTGACTCAAGAATACTGCATGAGTAATGTAGAAATTTGTTAAAAGCAAAAAAAAAAAAACAAAAAATTGAAACTTTTAGCAGCTAACAAGAGTAAAGCATAAATTTGTTATTCAACAAATAACAACAAAAACAAATAATAGGAGGTAAAGGAAAGACGAGGGATGTATGAGACCTAGAATTTTGAAAATATCTTATATATAAAAATCAATTTGTGTTTGTTTGTATGTTTGTGTGTGTAGACTCAGAAAGGGCTGAAGCGATTTTCTTGAAATTTTCACAGATGGTGCATAATGATCCCGTGGTGAAAATAGGGTACTACATTTTTTGATATCTGAAGGGGGGCGGACCCTCCCCTTACCCCAATTTTCAGAAACACCAGATCTCGAAGATGGGTGGTGCGATTTAAACGAAATTTCGTGTGCTCTCATATAGTACCCTAAAAATAAAAATTTGGTACCAACTTTCGGATGGGGTATCTAGGGGGACCGCCCCACCCTAAAACCTACCAAACATATACTTAGACCAATCACGACAATATGGGACTCAAATGAAAGGTAATTAAGATTAGAAAACACATCTGATATCCAATTGTCGGACCAAGTGTTAGGGGGACCACCCCAAAACACCCCTAAATCGGACATATTTACCGACCATGGCAATATGGGACTCAAATGAAAGGTATTTGCGAGTAGAATACGAATCCAATATCCAAATGTGGGACCACGTTTTTGGGGGTCCACCCCACCCCCAAAACACCCCCAAGCAGGACTTATTTACTGACCATGGGAATATGGGGCTTAAATAAAAGGCATCCCCCAAATGGGACCAATTTACGACCATAGCAATACGTTGCTCAAATGAAAGGTCTTTGGGAGTAAAGCACGAATCTGATATCAATATTCGGGAAAAGTGTTTATGGGGCCACCCCACCCCAACAACACTACCCAAATAGGAAGTATTTGCTGACTATGCAATATGACTCTCAAATAAGAGAGTTTTTAGAGAAGAACACCAATCTGATATATATTTTCAAGGCCAACTCACTGAGTGGCCACCCATCCCCCAAAACACCCCCAAGCAGGTCATGTTTGCCAACAATGGAAATATGGAGCTCAAATTAAAGGTGTTTGGGAGTACACCACGTATCTGATATCAACATTTGGAAGCAATTGTCTAGGGGACGTCCCACCACCATAACAACCCCCAATAGGACGTATTTGCTCACCAAGACAATTTGGGTCTTAAAGAGAGTGGAACTAAATATTTATAGTTTTTAGGGCCAATAGTAAGGATTTCACTAAAAGCTCTTTGTCGAAATTAAATATTCCAAGGAAAATTTTGTTCCATAAAAAGTAAAAGAAGGCGCAGCGGATCGGGCCCGGGTCAGCTAGTCTTATATATAAAATTCAATTTGTGTTTGTTTGTATGTATGTTTGTCGGTTTGTTTGTTTGTTCTGTATAGACTCAAAATCAGCTGAACCGATTACCTTCACAGATTGTATAGGTTGGTCTGGAAGGAAATATAGGCTATATAATTTTTTGATATCGGGAGGGGGGCGGACCCTCCCCCTTACCCAAAAAGTACTATCCATAAAAAATGTGGACCGATCGGGAGAATGTGGGATTCAAATGAAATTTATTCAAGAGTAGAGCAGTAATTTCATAATAAAAGTAGGGTCCAAGTAACTGGGGGGCCGCCCCAGGCCCAAACCCCCTTAAAATAGTTTTATTTAGCGATTATGACTATATGGGACTCAAATGAAAGGTATTCGGGAGTAGAATACGAATATGGTCAGGAAGTAGGAATAGACTTTATTGATAACGGAAGGGGGCGGACCCTCCCCCGTTGCCTCAAAAACACCACCCAAAATCAAAAGTGGACCGATAAGGACAGTATGGGTTTCAAATGAAAAGTATGCTGGAGTAGATAACGAATCTGTCGAATCGAAGTATAGGGGGTCACCCCACCCCCACAAAAACGCCCAAAATGGGCACATTAGTCAATCACGGATATATGGGACTCGGTTTGTTTGTTGCGTATAGACTGAAAAACGGCAGAACCGATTTTCTCGAAATTTTCACATATTGCGAAGGTTAAGGAAATATTGTCTATATAATTTTTCGGTATCGGAGGGGGGACGGACTCTCCCCCTTATGCCAAGAACACAACTCAAAATCAAAAGTGGACCGATCGGGACAATATAGGTATCAAATAAAAGGTATTGGAGAGTAGAATAGGAATATGGTATTAAAATTTGAGTCTAAGTACCCATAGGGACGCCCCAACCCCAAAACTCCCCCAAACAGACATATTGGACGTTCATTTCAATATGAGATTCAAATGAAAGGTATTTGTTAGTAGATTTCGTATCTGGCATACAAAATCAGATCGAAGTATAGGGGGTCACGCGACCTCTCAAAAAACGCCATTAGACCCATTATGACCCATTATATATACTTGGGTGATCCAATTTTCTTAAAATTTTCATAGCTTGTGTACGTTTGTCTGAAAGAAAACATAGGCTATATAATTTTTAGATATCGAGTGGAGGCGGATACTCCCCCTTATCCAAAAACGCCACCCATGTCGGAAAGTAGTTTGATGGGCACAATAAGGGTATCAAATGAAAGGTATTGGAGATCAGAAAACAAATATGGTATTAAAATTTGGGTCTAAGTAGCCAGCGAGCCTCCAAAATTTGATATCCAATTTTGTAGCCAAGTGTTTTGCGGTACGCACTAAAGCACCCCCTAAACTGAACTTCATTTCTGTTGGGAATAAAAAAATGAATTTGATATCTATTTTCAGTGCAAAGTGGCGGTGGCCACCCCAGCCCCAAAACACCCTCCAAACGTTTCATACCGTTTACCGGCCATGACAATATGCGGCTCAAATTAAAGGGAATTGGAAGTGCAGCACAAATTTGATATCCATATTTGAGTCGAAATATCTGAGGTGCCATTCCTCCCCTATTGAGAACATTACCCAAAGGTAGAACATTACCACCAGGAATCGAGAAGGGGCAAATTATCACAGTTATATAAATAAATTATTAATAAAAGTCTTTTAAAGTAATTATTTTTAAAAATTTCTCACCTAATTTTTTTTGAAAAAAATTTCTCTTCTGATCACGCGACCCTCTAACCATGACAGTCTTCTCGTTTCCATAAGAATTTAAATAATCTAGACACTGTGTTGTTGTTGTTGTCGTCGTCCATTTTTCTTTGCAGCATTTTTGCAAAATTTGTTTCCCCCTGCCATGGAAGAGCAGACTTTAGATCTGGGTTTTATTTTTTTTTTTTTGGTTTGTTTCCTCTCTGTGGAGGGAAAAAGAAGAAAAGGGGGCGTCCGCTTCTTCCATCAAGTAAAAATTTTCCAAAATGCTTATGCCTTCCTTGACATAGTACGAGTACTTCGTAACAAACATCTTCCATGCACCCATCTATCCATCCAAGCTGCCTGTCCAAATGTCCATCAATCAATGGTATTTAGAATACAACATATCTGAATGTTAAAAGGAGTATTCTAAAATATTTCCATTGCTTGTTGTGGTCCAAAGTCAAGTTATTCTTATACGAGTGGTTTTCATGGGAGTAACGCGTCAGAGTGAATGTTTGTGGGAAGGGGGAAGGTCGTTATTTTATGATAAATGCTAAGAATCGGAGTGATGGGTTGGTTAGTTTGTGGTTTACAGACGGACATCTTGACAAATGAAAATAGGAACCCTCAATACTTTTCAAAGAATGAGTGTCGAGCAGATTTTCTGGGGGTGTTGCAACAGCTAGAAATTTAAATGTGGAAATTTCATGGAAAGTTTTTAAGGGCATATTAGCTGATTGTTTGAGACACCATAAGCAGTTACACAGAGTGGAAAACAAAAACAAGGTCAGTCATACAATATCGTACAATTGGCAGGAAAATAGAAGTGTTTTGTTTTGGCTTTCAACAACTGTGCCTAGAATGGTTGAAATCGGTTCATAACCAGATATAGCTGCCATATACACCGATCTCGGATTTTGACTTCTTGAGCCTATAGAGGGCGCCATTCTTAGCCAAAGTGGTTGAGATTTTGCATGAAGTGCTTTGTTTTGATTTTCAATAACTACACCAATAATGGTCGAAATCGGTTCATAATCTGAAATAACTGCCATATAGACCGATCTCAGATCTTGACTTATTGACCCTATAGAGGGCGCAATTCTAATCGTAAGTAGCTGAAATTTTGCATGAGGTGTTTTGTTTTGACGTGCAATAACTCTGCCAATAATGGTCTAAATCGGTTCAGAAACTGATGTAGCTGTCACATAAACTGGTCGCGGATCTTGACTTCTTGAGCCTCTAGAGGGCGCAATTATTATCCGATTTGGCTGAAATTTTGCATGAGGTGTTTCGTTTAGACTTCCAGTAACTATGCCAAGAATGGTTGAAATCGGTTCATAACCTGATATAGCTGCCATATACACCGATCTCGGATGTTGACTTCTTGAGCCTATAGAGGGCGCAATTCTTATCCTAAGTGGCTGAGATTTTGCATGAGGTGTTTTCTTTCGACGTTCAATTATTGGGCCAAGAATTGTTTACATCGGTTCATAACTTGATATAACTACCATATACACCGATCTCGAATTTTGGCTTCTTGAGCCTATAGAGGTCGCAATTATTATCCTAAGTGCCTGAGATTTTGCATGAAGTGTTTCGATTAGACTTCCAGTAACTATGCCAAGAATGGTCGAAATCGGTTCATAACCTGATATAGCTGGCATATACACCGAACTCGGATCTTGACTGCTTGAGCCTCTAGAGGGCGCAATTCTTATCCTATTGGGCTAAAATTTTGCATGAAGTGTTTTGTTTTGTCTTTTAATAACTGTGCCAAGAATGGTCTGAATCGTATCCAAACCTGATATAGCTGCCCTATAGCCTAATCTCGGATCTTGACTTCTTCTGCCTCTAGAGGGCGCAATTCTTATCCTATGTGGCTCAAATTTTCTTCAATAATTTTGCCAAGAATGGTCGAAGTCGGTTCAAAAACTGATATCGCTATCATATACATCAATCTCGTTTCTTGATTTCTTGAGCCTATAGGGGGCGCAATTCAATTCTAAGTGTCTGAAATTTCGCATGAAGTGGTTTGTTTTGGTTTTCAATAACTATGCCTAGAATGGTTGAAATTGGTTTAGAAACTGATATAGCAGTAATAAAGGGTGATTTTTTTGAGGTTAGGATTTTCATGCATTAGTATTTGACAGATCACGTGGGATTTCAGACATGGTGTCAAAGAGAAAGATGCTCAGTATGCTTTGACATTTCATCATGAATAGACTTACTAACGAGCAACGCTTGCAAATCATTGAATTTTATTACCAAAATCAGTGTTCGGTTCGAAATGTGTTCAAATTTTGACAAATTTTGTTCAGCGATGAGGCTCATTTCTGGTTGAATGGCTACGTAAATAAGCAAAATTGCCGCATTTGGAGTGAAGAGCAACCAGAAGCCGTTCAAGAACTGCCCATGCATCCCGAAAAATGCACTGTTTGGTGTGGTTTGTACGCTGGTGGAATCATTGGACCGTATTTTTTCAAAGATGCTGTTGGACGCCACGTTACGGTGAATGAACACATTTCGAACCGAACACTGATTTTGGTAATAAAATTCAATGATTTGCAAGCGTTGCTCGTTAGTAAGTCTATTCATGATGAAATGTCAAAGCATACTGAGCATCTTTCTCTTTGACACCATGTCTGAAATCCCACGTGATCTGTCAAATACTAATGCATGAAAATCCTAACCTCAAAAAAATCACCCTTTATAACCCGAGGCCCTAGAGGGCGCAATTCTTAACCTAAATGATGGAAATTTTCAATGACGTGTTTTGTTTTGACTTCCAATAATTTTGTCAAGAATTGTCGAAATCGGTTCATAACCTGATATAGCTGCCACATACACCAACCTCGGATCATAACTTCTTGAGCCTATAGAGGGCGCAATTCAAATGCTAAGTGGCTGAAATTTTGAATGAGGTGTTTTGTTTTGACTTTTAATAAGATCTCCGATCTTGACTTCTTCTGCCTCTAGAGGGCGCAATTCTTATCCTATGTGGCTGAAATTTTGCATGAGGTGTTTTGTTTTGACTTTCAATAACTGTGCAAAGAATAGTTCAAATAAGTTCATAACCTGATATGGCTGTCATATAAACCGGTCTCGGATCTTGATTTCTGGAGCCTTTGTTTTGACTTCCAATAACTGTGTCAAGAATAATTCAAATAGGTTCATAATCTAATTCAGCCGGTGATACACATCCCGAGGGCCTGGGCGACTTAAAGGATTCGAAACATTTAATCGCCCAAATGATTTTTGACTGATAAGACATATTGGGTTGCCCAAAAAGTAATTGCGGATTTTTCATATAGTCGGCGTTGACAAATTTTTTCACAGCTTGTGACTCTGTAATTGCATTCTTTCTTCTGTCAGTTATCAGCTGTTACTTTTAGCTTGCTTTAGAAAAAAAGTGTAAAAAAAGTAAATTTGATTAAAGTTCATTCAAGTTTTATTAAAAATGCATTTACTTTCTTTTAAAAAATCCGCAATCACTTTTTGGGCAACCCAATATAATAATAACTTTTAATCGCCCAAATGATTTTTGACTCATAAGACATAATTTTGTTTGGTGCCACGTTGTTCGTTTCTGTTCGGGGAAATGTGTGTCTACGAGTAGTTCTAGTGTTGGCTTATTAAACATTGTTCATACATTATCCGGCTTTTGAATATATCCTACTCCTATAGGTTTCAACAAGGAGGTCAGTGCAGCGCAGGTTAACATGTGCCCCTATGGGGATAAATGCCTGGGTTCCAATCCTGATGAAAGAAAAAATTTTCAGCGTTGGTTATCCCCTTCTAATGCTCGCGATATTTGTGAGGTTCTATACCATGCACAGATGCCATGTGAAAATTTCTCCCCAAAGAGGTGTCGAACACGCCGTTCGGATTCGGCTATAACTAGGAGGTTTCTTATCATTGAGCTTAAACTTGAATCAGACAGCACTCAATGGTATGTGAAAAGTTTGCTCCAGTTTCTTAATGGAATGTTCATGGGTAAATTTGCAATTTTCAATAGGCTTAGAGAATGGGATCTACCTTAGCCTAGATGCCTCAGATGTATTTTCTACGGAGCTGCAGAATTACCCAGGATTTGTTCTAAGCTTTTTACAGCTCACCTTAGTATTTTCTTAGCTTAGATTATAGACTTCCCAATCGTGTGGTGCCCTTGTGGCTTTCGCCTTGTTGAAGAGCTTTCTGCAACCTTTCCTTACACCAACTAGCTCCAGGGTCCTCCATGGTGCTCTCTGTTTGCCTCTAGGGCATGATGTTCGTCATCATTCCAACCAGTCATTCAGGGCCTTTGTAATTCGCTTGACCATTGCATCTATGTCCTTTGAAGTTTCTAATTCCTTTATCGTTCAGAATATATACAGAAATTTATCCCAATCCGCCATTTTTCTGTTTAGCCTAGGGACCACTTCTGCAGTAGTTTCTCCAAGGCTGAAACGAATATAACGATGATCAGAGTAGCTGTGGTCATCTAATACTTCTTAGTCACCTATACTTCCGTTGATATTCTCCGATACAAAGGTGTTCCTGGTAATACATTTCGGTTTATTCCCTGCAGAAGCGGACTCAACCAGCAAATTAAGTTTTGTGGATGACATAAATGAATTGTGTGTCATATAAAGGGAAGCCAACTAGTAATAAGATTTATGAATATCAAGACTAACGATTCTATACAGTATGGCGATGGAAGAAGAACAACATTTAGACTACTCTTTGACAGAATATAGGTTTTGGATTTCCCATTCCCCGTACTCTTGAGTAGTTTAAATCCAGGAATTCTTAGTCCACAAATCATTCCTCCACACACTCATGGATTCTGGATAACAACAACGTCAAGTCCACCTGCTATCAGAAGGACCTTTAGTGCCGCCAAAGCGGCCATACAATGGTGGAGATTTATGTGCAGGAACCGGATTTTCCATCACTATTGCGTCAGCCTCGCCTTTTGAAACAGCCAGAATTTCATCCTCACAACATTTGTTCGATCTTTTCATGGTGTATTTTCTCGCGCATTTAGGGACAGTTGAGAAAGCATTGAAACCACTCTTCCCCAAGACACTGGAAACTTGCACTGTGGACGATTCCTTCTTAGATGCTTCAATAGCTGCTGCTGTCACAGTACCTTTTGAGTTCCGTCATTCCCGCACACTTCCTTCCTGTTTTGATGGTGGCAGGGGTACCTCCACCCCTTTTTATGGTGGTGGTCATAACAATTATAGATAATTTTTGGTAAGAAAAATTTTCGCAGCATTACTATTTCCTTGGAACAACATTTGTGAGAATAATTTTGTTGAAATTTGATTTTCATTTTTAATTTCCATTAAAAATGTCAGTGCACACAGAGTCTCATGACTAAATTACTAAAATATTTTTGCCATTAAAAATTTTCCATGCAACCCGAATACCCTTTTCTAAAATAGTTGAAATGTTCATATAATTTGATTAATTCTACGAATCAAATTACAGTATTTCATGGATTCAAATATGTATGTCATTCTTATTGTGTTTCTACTAATTTGGGATTACAATTACAACGAAATAATTGAATATTGTAAAATTTTTGGATGTCCAATTATAAGAGAATATAATTCCAAAGCGCAAAAGGGCAAACATAATTATGGTTCATTCATATCCCCAAAAAAAAAGTTTTGTATTGGACTACGTGGACTTTGTAATTTGGGTAAATATGGAATAAAATGCAAAAAAAGTATTTCTCGCTAGAGAATTGTTGAACTAAATGCAACAAGCCTTCATTTGCCAGGAGAAAAACAAAATAATAATAATAAGACTTACCATTTATTATTAATGCGATTTCAAACATTTTGCCTTGTAGACGCTGAAAAAGAAATGGAAAGAGTGTTATGATTAAAAAAATTTTAAATTTTTCTTTGATTTAAGGGAAATGTGTGAAAGACAGGGATGTAGCCAGTTTTTTTTTTTGGGGGGGGGGCTCCATATTTGAACTACTAAGCAATAATAAGTACGTATACGCGCTAACATTAGATTTTGGGTTGGGGAGGGTGGACCCGATCGCTCTCCCCCTGTGACTACGTCCCTGGTGGAATAAATATATATACATGAAGGTAGATCCAAAATTTCGTTGGATATCGATGGTAGTTATTAGTCAATACATTTTTATTATACCCTCTACCCTAAGGAAGGGATTATACTAATTTCCTCATTCCGTTTGTAACTCATCGAAATATTGATATGAGACCCAACAATATATAGGGTGATTTTTTAAGAGCTACAGAAAATTTTTCAAAAAAACACATACAAAAATACATCAAATCTCGATCGCTCTCCCCCTATGACTACGTCCCTGGTGGTATAGATATATATGTATACATAAATACGAAGGTAGACCCAAAAGTCCGTGGGATATCGATGGTGGTTATTAGTCAATGCATTTTTATTATACCATCTACCCTAAGGAAGGGATTATACTAATTTCCTCATTCCGTTTGTAACTCATCGAAATATTGATATGAGACCCAATAAAATATAGGGTGATTTTTTAAGAGCTACAGAAAATTTTCTCAAAAAAAATATACAATTAAGGAAAATGCATCAAATCTCGATCGCTCTCCCCCTATGACTACGTCCCTGGTGGTATAGATATATATGTATACATAAACACGAAGGTAGACCCAAAAGCTCGTTGGATATCGATGGTGGTTATTAGTCAATGCATTTTTATTATACCCTCTACCCTAGGGAAGGGATTATACTCATTTCCTCATTCTGTTCGAAACTCATCGAAATATTGATATGAGACCTAACAAAATATAGGGTGATTTTTTTAAGAGCTACAGGAAAATTTTTCAAAAAACACATAAAATTCGGAAAAATGCATCAAATCTTTCCGATCGCTCTCCCCCTATGACTACGTCCCTGTGGAATAGATATATATATATAATTAAGATGGTGGTTATGCTTTTTTATTATACCCTCTACCCTAAGGAAGGGATTATACTCATTTCCTCATTCTGTTCGAAACTCATCGAAATATTGATATGAGACCTAACAAAATGTAGGGTGATTTTTTAAGAACTACAGAAAATTTTTCAAAAAAACACATACAATTCAGAAAAAAGCATCAAATCTTTTTTTGAGTCGATGGTACGGTCCACATAATTTAATGTTCGAAGATTATGTATTTCATGCAAATGTTGACCGTGACTGCACTATAAATGGTCCATCCGCTTAGTCCAATTTTGGCATACTCTTTCCAGCATTACGGCCGGTATCTCACGAATAAATGCTTCAATGTTGTCTTCCAATGCGTCAATTGAAGCGGGCTTGTTTGACTATGGGCTGCTGCCACCGCTGAGCTGGCAACTGTTGTTGCTGCTGCTGACGTGCACTAGGTGATCTGGCTGGTGTGGTTATGCCAACTTCTCCGCCAGCTGTTGTCTGTTGTGCCGTTGCTCCCGTTGTGGGGGAATGTCACTGGGTCACCACCACCGATGTGGTAGGCATTCTGTTGCCCTACAACGCACGATATAGGCGGAAATTTTACCGGTCCCGAACCTAAAATAAAATGTTCACCGAACACGCCTCTCAATAAGTCCATTGTTAAGCATGCTGTGTGGCATGTGGCACCGTCTTGTTGAAACCAAATGCCATGCAAGTCATGCTCTTGCATTTAGGGCAAACAAATATCATCTCACGGTACCGCTCACCATTCACAGTTACGTTATGATTCGCATTATCTTCGAAGAAGTACGTTCCAATGATGCCACCAGCCCATAAACCGCACCAAACTGTGACTTTTTCTGGATGCATTGGTAGCTTTTACAATGCTTCTGGCTTAACTTCACTGCAGACTTGACAATTCTGCTTATTTACGTACCCATTGAGATAAAAATGAGATTCGACCATAAAATGGAAAAAGAGCGCGATGAACTTAACAGAGCACGCCTTTTGATAATAAAATTCAATAATTTGCAAGCGTTTTTCGTTTGTAAGATGAATCACTTTCTTAATGATGAACTTTCTTAACAGAGCACGACTTTTGATAATAAAATTCAATGACTTGCAAGCGTTGTTCGTTTGTAAGATGATTCATGGTCAAAATATAGCCCAAACTGAAGATGTTTCACAGTGAAATAAAACGAGAAACGTTCGTGGATTATTTAAACCAGATAATAGCTAAAAATCACTCTTTATCACACTATTGGCAGACGCGTTTCTAAGCTGGTAAGACGCTCGTCACTGCCTACTGTATCATATCCGTCCGTCTAACCGGCCCAGAGTTTCATAGCATGCGAGTTGTCCTATTTAAGCTTAGTTTTTATATTAATGCTTATATGCAATCTACGCACGAGGACCAATCAACCTCCAATTACATGTGAGTCAGTTTTTTGAGCAACAACTTCTTAATTACAATTCTCATCTTAACTTCAACCTTATGAAGGCTCTTACATCCTTTTTATACTCACCTCCATAGGATGGGGGTATATAAATCTAGTCATTCCGTTTGTAACACTTCGAAATATTGATTTGGGTCGCCATAAAGTATATATGTTCTTGATCGTCTCGAAATTCTGAGTCGAACTAGCCATGTCTGTCCGCCCTTTGGCTGTCGAAATCACGATAGCAGTCAAACGCGTAGAGCTAGCCGCTTGAAATTTTTCACAGATTCTTTATATTGATGTAGGTCATTGGGGATTGCAAATGGGCCATATCTGTACAGATTTCGATAGAGCCATATAAATCGATCTTCCGATTTGACTTCTTGAGCTTCTGGAAGCCGCAAAGTTTGTCCGATTTGGCTGCAATTTTGCGCATAGTGTTCTGTTATAACTCCCAACAACTGTGATAAGTATGGTCCAAATCGATTTTTAACCTGGTATAGCTCCCATATAAACCGGTCTCTTGATCAACCTTGTACGGTTGCTACAGGCTTTGACAGAAGTTTGGTATGTAGAATAAAATTATGTCCTTCAAATAAATTTATTTTGCATAAATTTTTAGCAGATTCGGTTCCCAAGATTCGGCCTCGCCGAACTTCGCACGCTTTTACTTTTTTTTAACGTCATCGTGGCAAGCATCGCCAGCCGACGGCAATAATAATCCACCCTACACCAGCTGTGGGTCGGCTAGAGGGACGGTCATGATACACTAGGCATTAATGAGGGTCTTACTAGCCTTAAAACGCGTCTGCCAATGGTGTGATATCAGTGCTCGATTGTCTAAAAGCTGGCAATTTCTTTTCTTCAATTCATAAAAACAATCTCTACTTCCTTACACACTTTCTCGTGGTCATTTAAGCTCGACTAGTGTAAAAAAATATTTTTTCTAGAATATTTAAATTTTTAGAAAATTTTCTTAAAAAATAAAAATTTAAAAAACTTTCTATAGAATTAAAACTTTTACTTTTGACGAGGGTCTTACTAGCCTTAAAACGCTAGTAAACGTGATATCAGTGCCCGATTGTCTAAAAGCCGGCAATTTCTTTTCTTCAATTCATAAAAACAATGTCTACTTCCTAGCACACTTTCTCGTGGTCATTTAAGCTCGACTAACGGGAAAAGATGATTTTTTCAAATGATCAGCTCTCATAGCCAAAACAAAAAAAGACAACTTTAGAAAATTTTGTAAAAATTTTAATTTCATTGAAAGTTTAATAAAAAAAAATTGTATTTCTTATGCTCAATTTACATGGTACATCATGAAGCGTGGTCATTGTATTGTTGAAAATAAGGGAGTATGTGTCGCATATACACATAACCATCAGGTATGGCTAACAAATTAATATCATTTGATTTTTCGATGAGTGACGTCTATCGATTACCGTCTTCACAGAAATGTACAATCATTACTTCACAGATATTGAAAAACACGTTCTGTCTAAAATAAAGTTATAAAAAGAGAAAAAAATATGGAAAATTAAAATCAAAGAAAAGAGAAAAACCGAATCCAAAAATTGTAATCAACACGATGTATATGATCATGATGTACCATGTAAACAACCTATAAAGAAAATTTTGTATAAATTTTATTTACTTTTGCCAAGATTTTTATTTCTTTTATGGTATCTCTGTAGTTTCTTATGGCTACAATGTCTATCAATTTTTCTGTCTTTAAGATGTCTTTTTTAAAAAAATCATTGCCTTTTTGCCAAATTTCCTAAATGGCATATCTACAATAAGAGAAAGAAACAAATGTTCAACATTTTATGCCTTTTAATAATATGTAAAGTCCTTGGTTTCTCTTGACCAACATCATCCTAAAGTCAAAATAAGTCCATATATAGCTGAAATAATAACAAAAGCTTTATTATTCACTTATATTGAAATCTGCAAACATTATAACAATTCAATTTGGTATGAGACTAAGAAATGAAGATGTAAGAGAAATGGCAAGAAAAAAAAAATGAAAAAAAAAGTCTATGGAAACTAAGCACTTTGGGACTCAGGAAGCAAATGTATGAGTTTTTATTTGCAAGAAAGCAACAAAAGTGAAAAACAAAATAACAAAAATGAAACTAGCAAGAACGTGCTAAGTTCGGCCGGGCCGAATCTTGGGAACCCACCACCATGGATTCTGCTAAAATATGGGAGCTATATGAGGTTCTTGACCCATTTGGACCTTACTTGGCGCAGTTGTTGAGAGTCATAACAGAACACTATATGCAAAATTTCAGACTTACTTTACTTTAATTGGCTATGAGAGAATATTTCTTCCACTAGCCGAATGTAGAATAGCGTTCCAAGCGCCTCGATCTTCTGAGCTCATTCTAAAATCTTTGACACCAAGTTTCGAGGTGTCTCCCACAACTTGATCTTTCCATCGGGCTTTTGGTCTTCCCGGTTTGCGTGTACCACCGTGTTTGCCTTCAAAAGACTTCTTTGCTGGAGCTTCTTCATCCATTCTGACAACATGACCTAGCCAATGCAGCCGTTGTATTTTGATACGTGTAACTATGCTATCGTCGTCATACAGCTCATACAGCTCGTGGTTCATACGTCGCCTATATTCTCCGTTAACGCAAACTGGTCCATATATTTTACGAAGAATCTTTCTCTCAAACACTCCAAGCACTGCCTCATCTGCTTTCACAAGTACCCATGCTTCAGAACCATATAACAGCACGGGTAGTATCAAGCAAAATTTCAGACAAGTCGGTTAAAAATCGCGGCTTGCAAGGGCTCGAGAAGTCAAATCGGGAGATCGGTTTATTTGAGAGATCGGGAGATCGGATTATGTGGGAGCTATATCAGGTTATAAACCCATTTAGACCGTACTCGACACAGTTGTTGGAAGTCATAACAGAACACTACATGCAACATTTTAGCCAAATCGGATGATAATTGGGGCTTCTAGGGGCTCAAGAGGTCAAATTGGGAGATCGGTTTATATGGGATCTTTATCAGGTTCGTAACCGATTTGGATCGTACTTGGCTCCGTTGTTAGGAGTCATACTATGTGCAACATTTCAGTCGAATCGGATGAAAATTTAGGCTTCCAGCGACTCAACAAGTCAAATCGGGAGATCGGTTTATGTGGGAGCTATATCAGGTTCTTGACCGATTTGGACCGTATTTGGCACAGTTGTTGGAAGTCATAAGAAAACTCTATGTGCAAAATTTTAGACAAATCGGATGATAATTGAGGCTTCCAGGGGCTCAAGAAGTCAAATCGGGAGATCGGTTTACATGGGAGCTATATCAGTTTCTTGACCGATTTGGACCGTATTTGGCACAGTTGTTGGAAGTAATAACAGAACACTGTGCGCAAAACTTCAGCCGAATCGGATGAAAATTGAGGCTTCCAGGGGCTCAAGAAGTCAAATCGAGAGATCGGTTTATATGGGAGCTATATCAGGTTATAGACCGATTCGGACCGTACTTGACACAGTTGTTGGAAGCCATAAGAAAATTCTATGTGCAAAATTTTAGCCAAATCGGATGATAATTGAGGCTTCCAGGGGCTCAAGAAGTCAAATCGGGAGATCGGTTTATATGGGAGCTGTATCAAGCTATAGATCGATTCAGACCATATTGGACACGTATGTTAAAAGTCATGGGAGAAGCCGTTGTATACTTAGCACAGTTATTGGAAGTCATAACAAAACACCTTATTCAAAATTTCAGCTAAATCGGATGAAAATTTCGCCCTCCAGCGGCTCAAGAAGTCAGGATCCAAGATCGGTTTATATGGCAGCTGTACCAGGTTATGAACCGTTTTGAATGGTACTTAGCGCAGTTGTTGAAAGTCATAACAGAACACTACCTGTAAAATTTCAGCCAAATCGGAAAAAAAATTGTGGCTCCCAGCACCTCAATCGGGAGATCGGTTTATATGTCAGCTATATCCAAATCTGAACCGATATGACCCATTTGCAATCCTTAACGACCTTAACAGACGGGCGGGCGGACGGACATGGCTAGTTCGAATCAAAATTTCGAGACGATCAAGAATATATATATATATGTATATATATATATATATATATATATATATATATATATATATATATATATATATATATATATATATATATATATATATATATATATATATATATATATATATATATATATATATATATATATATATATATATATATATATATATATATATATATATATATATATATATATATATATATATATATATATATATATATATATATATATATATATATATATATATATATATATATATATATATATATATATATATATATATATATGGGGTTCTAGATCAATGTATCGAGGTATTACAAATGGAATGACTATATTAGTATATCCTCATCCTATGGTGGTAGGTATAGACATGAAAAAATATACATTCACATAGTGGCTATGCTCAGATGTAGTATTGCAGATGGGTCAGTGATTTTGATTTGGCACTAAGTCATTTAGGATAATTCCTTAGAACATAAAATTTGCCGGTTTGAAATAGAATTTTTCAAAAAAAATTTAAAAAGCAACGTCTGCACCTCATGAAATGATTTTTTTGTCGTTTTGACCGGATTTGAGTCCAAGCGTTTGCTACTCTCATTCTCTCTCCCTATCCCCGAATCATGTGCTACGAAACCCTGATCATTATTTGGTTAAGCAACTTTGGACTTAATACACTATTGAAAAAAATCACAGCATGTCTATATAAGAGAAATACTTTATAATATTACATACAACATATCTTAAAGGAAATTGAAAGACGGAAGCACGGACGGACGGAAGGACAAAATAGTCTCGTAAAGCTCTTTAAAATGTAATTTGTGTAACATAAAGACATACCACAGAAGCCACATTTCACACATATAAACATTCAAAAAAACACTTGCAGATGTTAATTCAAAAGAAAACCAAAATCTGATAAAGAGAATACAGCACACATACATATGTGCACATGTATCCTTATGTGGTTATATAACATTGTTTGTTCTTAAAGCAACAAACACATAAACATTTAACATCATTTCGAGTCGTTGGAAAAAGACTCTTAGATTTTGGAATGTAAGATGCTGTAAAAATGCAAATTTTCTCACATATCAATGAGTGCAGTCCGATTCAAGATAAAGTTCAATGATTAGGGGCCTCCTTTTTATAGCCGAGTCCGTACGGCGTGCCGCATTGCGACACCTCTTTGGAGAGAAGTTTTACATGGCATAGTAGCTCACAAATGTTGCCAGCATTAGGAGGGGTAAACCACCGCTGAAAAACTTTTTCTGATGGTCTCGCCTGGATTCGAACCCAGGCGTTCAGCGTCATAGGCAGACATGCTAAACTCTGGGCTATGGTGGCCTTTGTAGTTTTCTTAAATTTTGATTATTTATTATTTTTTATTTCCAAGATATTTGATAACAACATTTTCTTTAGAAAAAGGGTATTGGCAATAATTCACAAAAGTGAATTTGTGAAAAAAATTATAAAAAATAAAATTTTGGAGGTATTTTTTAAAAAAAATTTTCATTTTGAGAAAATATTCTTTAAAAATAAATTTTCTTCTACGCAGACAATATTCTTCTTCTTCTAAAGGGTAGAGACTCAAATCAGCTATGCAGAAACGCCAAAAGGTTCTCGGTGTTGGTATATGACTTGACTAGACCTAGAGTTCTGAATTAGAGCTGGCAAAATATTAATGACACTATCAATATTATCGATATTTTAGTTTTTGTCTGGATATCGATTGATATTTCTCCTATCGATGCTATCGGCAAAGTTCAATATTTTGCATAATTAAACAAAAATAGGCGATCGAACACTGAATGTATCCTTTGAGATTCGTTGCGTCTATAAAGGGCGCAATTTTCATCCGATTGTGCTAAAATTTTGTACAGAGATTTCTCCCATTTTCCTCTCTCATCTCTTATAACTGACTTTATTAAATTTGGTTCAATTCAGTCTGTGCATTGATATTGCTTTCATATAAATCGATCTCCAGATTTGTACTTCTTCTTTGTATTTTCGTTTGAAATATAGATGATGGGAAATTAACGATAGTATCGATACTATCGATATTTATTATTAGAAATATCGAAAATATCGAATGTTGTTATTATCGATAGTTTGCTAGCTCTATTCTGAATGTCAACCCACAGAAGGCTGAAATCCTGTTCACAAGGAAGACGAATGTGGTCCAATTTTGACCCACTTCTCAACAGAACGTTTTCGATATCCGACAAGATCAAATGCCTTGGAGTGAGCACTCACTAATGTGTGAGAGATTTGCCCCTGCGAGCAACTTTTGTTGGATTTCGCTCATCTTGAAACACCCATACAATCGACCGCTGTTTACTTCCGGGCCCATATGTATAAATCCCCGATGAACCGTACTTGGCAGAATCGTTAAAAGTCATAACAGAACCCTACACGCAAAATTTCAGCCAAATCGGGCAAAATTTGCGGCTTTCAGACGCTCAAGAAGTCAAATCCGGGGATCGGTTTATATGGGGGCTATATCCAAATCTGAACCGATATGGCCCATTTGCAATCCCCAACGACCTATATTTATAGGAAATAGCGGCGCAAAAAGCAGATAAGTTCGAAGACGGGCTATATCGGACTATATCTTGATATAGCGATTATCCGATTTTTCTGTAATTTGAGACAGTGAGTTGTGTTAGGCCAATCGACAATTTGGCCCAGGTCAATCTATATTTGGATATAGACCGTTCTCTCGATTCAAGGTCTTGGGGACATAAAAGGCGCATTTATTGTCTGATTTCGCTGAAATTTGGGACAGTAAGTTGTGTTAGGCCAATTAACATCCTCCTTCAGTTTGGCCCAGATCGTTCCAGATTGCGATATAGTTGCCATATAGACCGATCTGACGATTTAAGGTCATAGACCCATATAAGCCACATTTACTGTCCGAAATTTGACACAGTGACTTATGTTCAGCTTTTTGAGATCCGTTTCCTATATGGTTCAGATCGGTCTATATTTGGATATGGCAGCCAAAAAGACCAATATTTTGTTGTACAAAATTGACCATGACTTGTATTTATTAGACCACTCAATCTTCGTGCCGGATTTGGTCCAAATTAGACCATATTTCGATATAGCTTTCATGGGTCCATTAATTATGCATTTTTCACAGGGTTTTGACGAAAGGAGGTTTACATGTATACCTTAAGTGGTGGGTATCCAAAGTTCGGTCCAGCGAAATTAATGCGTTGAAACCTTTTTTTTTGTCCCGAGTTGGAAAGGAGGTATTTTTGACTCCGACTATAGGGAAAATTGCTCGACCCCAAGATTCCGACTCCACAGCCCTGCTTCGGACCAAATGTCTCCGCCGAAGGGTCAGTCCCTGCACCCAGTAGCGACCACTATTTTCAAAAAAAGTTTGAGGTATGTTTACCAATTTTACAGAAATTTAAGAATTTTGGGAATTTCCGATTTTGTAAAAATGTGAGGTGGGCCCCTCCCCAAAAGAAAATCCTGGCTACGTCCCTGGTTCAAAGAACATGTTGTCTTGGCATAGGCGGAACGTTGAGGACCACGCCCTCTACGGCACTGGAGACTATTCTAGATATCCGACCCATGGACATACAGATTAAGTGTGAGGCAGGCTAGGAGACTTAAGGTGATAGCGGTATAATCGAGGCGAAGATAGGAAACTTGGATGGAATAGGATAGGTTTCCGATCGGATACCTCAGATGACTCTTAATGTCGGGAGCGAGACACTGCTGACAGAGCACAGTCTTGGATTGACGGAACTCTGCTATTGCCATTGAGAAAACAGGCACTTAGATCTGTTTTCGACTGCCCAACCATAACACGGTCCAGCAGGCGGAGATCCAGGCGATCATGGAATGCGTGAGGACGTCGACTGCGAATATCTTTGAGGACATTAAACTGGCCATCAGGGCAATAATACCCTGGAGGGTAAAATTACGAACAGTCTTGGAGTGCAGGAAGAAGATTAACGTCTTCTGTCAGGATGACACGATCCGCATCGTTTGAGTTCCGGGCCACATCGGAGTAAGTGGGAATGAAAGATCAGACGATTTGGCATTGAAGGCCAGAGGACTGCCGTCAATAAATTTGGTTAACCCGAAGCCTTTTGGGTCGATGCAGTCCGAGTTAAGG
Source organism: Stomoxys calcitrans (assembly GCF_963082655.1). Classification (NCBI taxonomy): domain Eukaryota; kingdom Metazoa; phylum Arthropoda; class Insecta; order Diptera; family Muscidae; genus Stomoxys; species Stomoxys calcitrans. Next base: position 7,488,960 of record NC_081556.1, read on the forward strand.
GCGTGGGCGACCAAAATCTTTTGGGGAGATCCGGATCGTGAGAAGTTCAGTATAGCTTTCGGTGTCATAACAGGACACATAGGACTACGAGCTCACTTATGAGAAATGGGTGCGGGGAAGATGGTTAGAGCATTTCCTATGGCATTGCCCGGCTTTCGCGGCTAACAGATATCGGTACCTAAGGTGGGGACACAATACCGCATATGAACTAACTTAGGGACGTAGTATGGAAAAAAGGATTTTTAAGAAGCATGGAATTCTTGACTTCGACTTTCTTTTTCGAGGTTATGGTAGCATGGGGCGAAGTAATATGCGTACCATCTTTTCAACCTAACCGAACCTTACCTACATATTTTTTTTTTAACATTAAATGTAAACAAAATTTTTTATGAAAAAAAATAAAATTTTAACAAATTTTTCTTGGGAAATATTTTTTTTAGTCTGCAGTACCTGATTCTTGCTTCCATGGTTATCAACACCCTTTAATTAACATCGAGAAGCGACCATAAACCAAAAATCTGTGTGGCTGTTTTTGCTATAACTGCAACTGCTACTTACATCCTTTAGACTTGCGGCATTACACATGCAATATTCTTAATACACTCGTGTTGCAACAGCATAAGAAGAAAGAAAACAACTCAAGCAGCAATCTCAAGGCAACCACACAAAAAACAACAGCCAACGTCAAGCAACCACAAATTATATGTGCGCAGCAAATATTAAAGGAAATCCATTAGGGGCGTTCACATGGCCCGGGATCTCAGATTCAAAATATGAACCTTTTGTTTGATATAACTGCAGGATTATATCAAAAATCCATTATAAAGTAAATCTAAATGTTTTTGAATTTGAGAAGTGCGTTTTTCAAACAACTGGTAGTTTGTCATTTTTGGATTCATTTTGGTTCGAAAACTTAATCATGTCATCCTTAATATGAAATTTTTCCAAAAAGTTCCAGGGAGATTTGGGTTAAGAAAAACATATAAAGAACACCATATTTAGAACACCCATATTAAGACCAACAGCCAGGATCAAGAAATATTGGTTGGAATCACAAATTATATATACGCAGAAAGGAATAAAAGGAGCCTTATAGGAAATTTCAGATATTATGGGACCCCAGATTAAGAATGTTAGAGTTTTTCAGTTACCGAATTATTTCCTTATATAGTTGCCCAAAAAGTAATTGCGGATTTTTTAAAAGAAAGTAAATGCATTTTTAAAAAAAAACTTAGAATGAACTTTAATCAAATATACTTTTTTTACACTTTTTTTCTAAAGCAAGCTAAAAGTAACAGCTGATAACTGACAGAAGAAAGAATGCAATTACAGAGTCACAAGCTGTGAAAAAATTTGTCAACGCCGACTATATGAAAAATCCGCAATTACTTTTTGGGCAACACAATAATTTATTCAAGTTTCTTTTTTATACCCTCCATCATAGGATGGGGGTATACTTATTTCGTCATTCTGTTTGTAACTCCTTGAAATATTCGTCTAAGACCCTAAAAAAGTAAAGGGTGATTTTTTTGAGGTTAGGATTTTCATGCATTAGTATTTGACAGATCACGTGGGATTTCAGACATGGTGTCAAAGAGAAAGATGCTCAGTATGCTTTGACATTTCATCATGAATAGACTTACTAACGAGCAACGCTTGCAAATCATTGAATTTTATTACCAAAATCAGTGTTCGGTTCGAAATGTGTTCATTCACCGTTCAGCGATGAGGCTCATTTCTGGTTGAATGGCTACGTAAATAAGCAAAATTGCCGCATTTGGAGTGAAGAGCAACCAGAAGCCGTTCAAGAACTGCCCATGCATCCCGAAAAATGCACTGTTTGGTGTGGTTTGTACGCTGGTGGAATCATTGGACCGTATTTTTTCAAAGATGCTGTTGGACGCAACGTTACGGTGAATGAACACATTTCGAAGCGAACACTGATTTTGGTAATAAAATTCAATGATTTGCAAGCGTTGCTCGTTAGTAAGTCTATTCATGATGAAATGTCAAAGCATACTGAGCATCTTTCTCTTTGACACCATGTCTGAAATCCCACGTGATCTGTCAAATACTAATGCATGAAAATCCTAACCTCAAAAAAATCACCCTTTATATATGTTCTTGATCGTCATGACATTTTAAGTCGAACTAGCCATGTCCGTCCGTCCGTCTGTCTGTCGAAAGCACGTTAACTTTCGAAGGTGTAAAGCTAGCCACTTGAAATTTTGCACAAACACTTCTTATTACTGTAGGTTGGTAGGGATTGTAAATGGGCTATATCGATCCACGTTTTGATATAGCTGCCATATAAACCGATCAGGGATCTTGACTTCTTGAGCCGCTAGAAGGCACAATTCTTATCCGATTTGGCTGAAATTGTGCATGAGGTGTTTTATTATGACTTCCAACAACTGTGCTGAGTATGGTTCAAATCGGTCCATAACCTAATATAGGCGGCATATAAACCGATCTGGGGTCTTGACTTGTTGGTCCACTAGAGGACGCAGTTATTATCCGATTTAGCTGAAATTTTGTAAAACGGCTTTTCTCAAGACCTGTCGCTAAATTTCGAAGGTGTAAAGCTACCCACTTGAAATTTTGCACAAATACTTCTTATTACTGTAGGTCGGTTGGGATTGTAAATGGGCTATATCGGTTCACGTTTTGATATAGCTGCCATATAAACCGATCTGGGGTCTTGAATTCTTGAGCCACTAGAGGACGCAGTTATTATCCGATTTGGTTGAAATTTTGCATGAGGTGTTTTATTATGACTTCCAATAACTGTGCTGAATATGGTTCAATTCGGTCAATAACCTGATATAGCTTTCATATAAACCGATCGGGGATCTTGACTTCTTTAGCCCCTAGAGGGCACAATTCTTATCTGATTTGGCTGAAATTTTGCATGAGGTGTTTTATTATGACTTCCAACAACTGTGCTGAGTATGATTCATATTGGTTCATAACCTGATATAGCTGTCATATAAACCGATCTGGGGTCTTGACTTCTTGAGCCTCTACATGGAGCAATTTCTACCCTATTTGGCAGAAAAATTGCATGCGGTGTTTTGTTATGACTTTCAACAACTGTATGAAGAATGGATCAAATCGGTCAATAACCTGATATAGCTGCCATATAAACCGATCTGGGGTCTTGATTTCTTGAGCCACTAGAGGGCGCAATTATTATCCGATTTAGCTGAAATTTTGTAAAACGGCTTCTCTTATGATCTTTAACATATGAATCGGTTTATAGCCTAATGCAACTCCCCTATAAACCGATCTCAGTATTTTACTTCTTCAGCCTCTAAAGTGCGCAATTCTTACTAGATTTGGCTGAAATTTTACACAATGACTTCTACTGTGGTCTCCAATATTCAGTTCAATTATGGCCCGAAATGAACCATAACTTTATATTGTTCCAATAACATAGCAATTATTTTCTTTTATCCTTTGTTTGCCTAGAAAGAGCTCGACAAATGCGATCCATGGTGGAGGGTATATAAGATTCTCTCCGGCCGAACTTAGCACGCTTTTACTTGTTCCTATATAGGATAGCACCGTAGCGCAGAGGTTACCATGTCTGCTTATGACGCTGAACGCTTGGGTTCGAATCGGTTCGACTGCACTCATTGATATGTGAAAAGTTTGCCCCTGTTCCTTAGTTGAATGTTCATGGGCAAAATTTGAATTTTTTTTCTATTGGTTTGCCCAAAAAGTAATTGCGGATTTTTCATATAGTCGGCTTTGACAAATTTTTTCACAGCTTGTGACACTGTAATTGCATTCTTTCTACTGTCAATTATCAGCTGTTACTTTTAGCTTTAGAAAAAAAGTGTAAAAAAAGTATATTTGATTAAAGTTCATTCAAAGTTTTATTAAAAATGCATTTACTTTCTTTTAAAAAATCCGCAATTACTTTTTGGGCAACCCAATATATAGGTTAGACAAGTGTACATTAGTTTTGTGACTCAGTGTGAACTCCCTATTAGTAGTGTATGTAATACAAAACACCAGCATACGTTGTTGTGCCATTTTTTTAGCAACAAAAGAAATTGAGAAAAAAATACATAAATGAAAAGTACTTCGTCATACACTCACTCCTTTGGTTTGCTGCACACAAATATCTTCCACCTTCCCAAGGAGCAGACGATGCTACTACCACTGTTGACTATGGTGATGACGTCAACGGCGTATACAAAAGGAAATCTGAACAAAAGGAAACTTTACAACCCTATAATAACATTTTCATTTCAAGCTATTATTGACTGCTCAGACTACAAACCTTGCCGCTTAAAACCCTCCCTTCTTAAGTCTCTCATACTCATATGGAGTATTGGGCTTTGTTTGTGTGCTGTTGAATACATTACCAGCAACAGGATCGTTACTTTTTTTTTGATATCTTCATTCAATTTGGCTTTCTTCTTTATTTGAGCTCTTTTTACAACGAATGCTATTAAATATTTAAAAAAAAATATATTTCTATGAAATATCGTAATTTGTAGAATGCAGATCAAGACACTGGTTTCAATTTCAAGTTAAAGAACAATCATGAATATGTCATCTTCTTTGATAGTATGTTTCTTTATATTTGAGTACAACTTTATAAACAATGACATATCCTTTTCATAAACGTGCAACATCGTCTTCCTTTACTTCTTGGCCACTGTAGCTCCTGTTAAAAATAATCTGGCAATTAGTATCTTTTTATCGTAGTAATTTACGGTATAATTGAAATCCATTACGGGCGTATAGATGGGAAAGAAGTTATTGGTGATTGTATAATTGTTGATCTTATACAACACGTTCTTTGGACAAAAAGAAAAAAAAACAATTAAAACAAGTGAAAAGGTGTTAAGTTCGGCCGTGCCGAACTTTGGATACCCTCCACCATGGTTAAAACAAACATCCTCTTTTATAAAAACTCCACTACCACATCCATAGTAAAATGCAAATAAGGGCTGGTCTGGATCATATTTGATTGATATTCAGGTCCCAAGAACTCTTATACAAATGATAGTTTGATCGAAATTGGGCAACAAATCCACTTTTTAAGGGGGGTGGTTCACTTCGCCCTGACTGACTGACCAGGGTCTTTGTCCCGAAATTGATTATCAATTTCCCGAAAATCAATCAATTTCCATCCCAAAAAGCTTTTCTGTAATAGGGAGGTATTTTGGGGTGGGGCGGCTCCCCAAACACATGGCTCTTCAATTGGATATCAAATTCGTTTTTTTCTCTCAAGCACCTTTCGTTTGAACTCTAAATTGTCGTGATTGGTCTATAAATCCATTTGGCGGTTTTTGGGCGATCCCCGAGGCACCAGACCCCAATAATACAACCATGTTTTGTATTTGGTGACTGTAAGAGTGCAAAAAAAAATCGAACGAATCGCATGACCAATCTCCGAGAACTGGTGTCTGTAAAAATAAAGGTAATGAGAAGTGCTTTTTAGGGGAGGGATGGCACCTGAGACATTTCGACTCAAATATGGATATGAAATTCGGGCGGCACTCCCAAATCCCTTTAAATTAAACCCCATATTGCCATGGTCGGTAATTACCGTTACCGACCATGGTAACGGTAATTACCGTTACCAAATACCGTTGATTTGAGCTCTATATTGCCATAGTCGGAAATGAAGTTCAGTTTAGGGGGTGCTTTAGGGCATACCCCAAAACATTTGGATTCAAAATTGGATATCAAATTCTTTTTCTACTCTCAAATACCTTTCATTTGAGTCCCGTATTGTCACAATGGGTCAATTATCCTATTTAAGGTATTTTTAGGAAGAAAAGCGTCACCTAGACTTGAACCCAAAGTTTAATGTCATATTCGTAATCTACACCCAAATACCTCTCATTTGAGTCCCATATAGCCATGGTCGGCTTATATGCCTATTTGGTGGTGGGGCAACCTTCCATTACTCGGACCTAATTTTGTATGCCATATTTGAAATCTACTGCCGAATACTTTTCATTTAAGTCTCATATTGACATGAACGTCGAATATATCTGTTAAGAGGGTTGGGGCGGCCCGCCTGGTACTTGGACCCAAAATTTAATTCGATATTCGTTTTCTAGTCTCCAATACCTTTTATTTGATGACAATATTCTGTCCATGGGTTCACTTTTGGTTTCGAGGTAAGGGGGAGGGTCTGCGCCCATCCGATATCGAAAAATTATATAGCCCTTGCCCTTCATTCCAGACAAACCTACACAATCAGTGACAATTTTAAGAAATTCGGTTCAGCAGAGTCCAATATAGTCATAAAGGTTGTTATGCTCATTTTGAGCATTTTTGGGGGGCAGGGTTACTCCCTATACTTCGATCGGATTTTGCATCTCAGATTTGAAATATACTCCTCATATTGACATGAACGTCCAATATGTCTGATTGGGGGAGTTTTGGGTTTGGGGCGGCCCGATGGGTACTTAGACCCAATTTTTAATACCATATTCGTATTCTACTCTCCAATGCCTATTATTTCATGCCCATATTGTCCCGATCTGTCCACTTTTGGTTTTGGTTTCTGTTTTTGGGGCAAAGGGGAGGGTCCGCTCCCCCTTCCGATATCGAAAAATTATATAGACTATGTTTTCTTTCATAACAAACTACACAATATGCGAAAATTTAAGAAAATCGGTGCAGCAGAGTCCCATATAGTCATAATGTTTGTTTTTAAGGGTTAGGTGACCCCCTATACTTCCATATGAATTTGAATGCCGGATTCGTTATCTACTCCCGCATACTTTTCATTTGAAACCCATATTGTCCGTACCGGTCCAATTATGATTTTGGGTAGTGTTTTTGGGGTAACGGGGGATGGTCCGTTTCCTTCCGATATAAAAAAAATTATAAAGCCAATTCTTCCTTCCTGACTGTATTCGTAATCTACTCCCGAATATATTTCATTTGTGTCCCATATACCCCGAATACCTTTCATTTAAAATCGTCAAGTAAACCTATTTTAGGGGGTTTTGGGTCTGGGGCGGCCCCCCAGTTACTTGGACCCAATTTTTGTTATGAAATTCGTTATCTACTTCTGAATACCTTTCATTCGAATCACATATTGTCCCTATCGGTCCACTTTTATATTTGGGTTGTACTTTTGAGGTAAGGGGAGGGTCCTTCCCCCTCCCGATAAATGATATAGCCTATGTTTTCCTGTACAATCTGTGAAAATTTCAGGCTAATCGGTTCAGCCGTTTTCGAGTCTATACGGAACAAACAAACAAACCGCCGAACCAACACAAATTAATTTTTATATATAAGAAGATATATATCGGAAATGGATATTTCAATGTGTTACAGGCGGAATGACTAAATGAATATACCCCCTCCCTATCCTTTGCTGGTGGGTATAAAAATATTAAGTACCATTATATGCAACTCACCGCCTTTATTGGACAAGACACAGGCAAGGTACTGCTGGTCATGAGCTCATTAAAGTGTTCCTTAATCAATGGCACCTTATCCATATTGGTTAAACTGTCACATATGGTCACCTTTACATCTAAAAATTTCAATATCTTGCTTTGCTTCGGCAAGTTCATTTTTATGACAATGCCCGCCTCGGCATTTTTGTCCATAGGGCGATTCAACATAAAGTGACCATTCAAGACAAAGGCATCTGTTGTTAGCTTTTTTAAATCGCAAACGAATTCTTTAACAAAGTCTGTATAACAGGTGCATGTGAGGTTATGCAATTCCATATTGAAGGTCCTCTTTGCAGCCTATTGATGAATTTCAATATTAAAGGTAATTCTGACATTTATTGCGGAATTATTTGAACTTGCCTGATGGGTGGATATAAATAACAAAATTATTTTTATTAAAAGTTGTTTCCGCTGCATTTTGGGGTGTGTTCAATTGGTTAGTTTAGTATGGAAAATGATTAGGCCAAAACGATATCCAATACACAAAATAAGTGGTCAACAATATTTAATAACTTTTTATATTCCAATTACTATGCTGTATATTTTAACTGATGGTGTAATCACTAGAGGAAGGTCGACCCAATTTAAGTATCCAATCTAAGGTAGATGTTTTTATACCCACCACCATATGATGGGGGTATACTAATCTAGTCATTCCGCTTGAATCACTTCGAAATTTTCGTCTAAGGCCGCGTAGAGTATATATATTCTTCATCGTCTCGACGTTCTGAGTCGACCTAGCCATGTCCGTCCGTCTGCCGAAATCACAATAGCGGTCGAACGCGTAAAGCTAGCCGCTTGAAATTTTGTACATATACTTACAATTGATATAGGTCGTTGGGGATTGCAAATGGGCCATATCGGTTCAGACTCAGATATAGCTCCCATATAAGCCGATCTCCTAATTTGGCTTTTTGCGCCCCTGGAAGCCGCAATTTTTGTCCGATTTATCTGAAAATTGGCATGACTTATGACTTCCAACAACTGTGCCAAATTCCATCAAAATAAAGATCTGTTTATTCCGATTATAAGTTGCCAGATTGCAATTTACAATAAAGGGTGATTTTTAAGCTTTTATCTTTTTGGCAACACTGTTTTAAACAGCTCACGCACGTTTCGTGTTTTGTTACACTGTCAAACAACTTCAGTTTGGTCCATTATTTAACCAATAATCGTCTTACAGACAAACAACGATTGCAAATTATGGAATTTTATTATCAAAATGCGTGCTCTGTTAAGAAACTTCAACGCGCGCATCTTTCATTTTATAGACGAAGTTCATTTTTGGCTCAATGCGTACGTAAATAAGCAGAATTGTCGATTTTGGATTGAAGATAAGCCAAAATCATTGCAAGACCTACCAATGCATCCAATTCTGTTTATGGGCTGGTGGCATCATTGGACCGTACTTCTTCAAAGATGATACGAATCGTAACGTAAATGTGATTGGTGAGCGCTATCGTGAGATGATATCCAACTTTTTCTTGCCCAAAAAGCAAGAGCTTGACTTGCATGACATGTGGTTTCAAGAAGACGGTGACGCATAGCACACAGCACACCTAACAAGGGACTTATTGGGAGGCGAGTTCAATGAGCAGCGGATGGGCTATTTGAGGCGCAGTCACGGTCAAAATTTTCATGAAAAAATCTTCAAACAACAAACTTTATGGACCGGACTATCGATTCAAATAAAGATTTCATGCATTTTTGTTTTGAATTTTATGTGTTTTTCAAAAAATGTGGCCAAGATTTTCTATATAGAAAAAAAAAATCAGTTTCAATTACGAAATTAATTGATCCAATTAATTTTTTAATTCAAACTGCTTCAATAACGAAAATGATAGTATCAATCACAGTTTTTGAAAAAAGTGATTGAGAAAATTTTCAATTGAAAAAAATTGCATAGTCAATTAAAAAAATGATTGAAAATTTTTGAAATTTTTAATTGATCCAATTAAAAATTATGATTAAAATTTTTGAATTTTTCAATTAATTTTTTAATTGATCCTATTAAAAAAAATATTGGAATTTTAGAAATATCCAATTAATTTTTTAATTGGATTAATTAAAAATATTACATTAACATTTTTGAGAAAAGCGCGCTATATGAGCTCACCTTTAATATCGATCTAACATGGTTCACATATCTAAATCTCCTGGCATACAAATCTTCTGCATATAGAAAACAGTTATCAAAATTTCGAGCTGATAGACTTTTTCAAAAACGGACGGTCATAACTGTGCTGTTGAGTCTAAAAAATGTTCCAATTCAATTAAATAATGATAGAAAAATGTACTACCTAGACCACTAAATTTCTTTTGTCACTCGATTCATTCGCCAATTCATTGCAAACAACTCTTATTCCTTTATAAAATTAGCTGTTTTCAATTAATTTGCGAACAAATCAAGTGATAAAAAAAAAGAAGTAAGAGCGTGCTAAGTTTGGCCGGGCCGAGTCTTATATACCCTCCACCATGGATCGCATTTGTCGAGTTGTCGAGTGTAATATTTCAGTTCATTCGGATAAGAATTGCGCCATGTTGGGACTCAAGAAGCAAAATCGGGAGATAGCTTTATATGGGAGCTGTATCAAACTATTGACCGACTCAGACCATATTAGACACGTATTGTATGTTGAAGGTCATGAGAGAAGCCATTGTACAAAATTTCGGTCAAATCGAATGAGAATTGCGCCTTTTAGGGGCTCAAGAAGTCAAGATCCCAGATGGGTTTATATAGCAGCTATATCAGGTTATGTTCCGATTTGCGCTATACTTAACAAAGTTATTGGAAGAAATAACAAAACACCTCATGCAAAATTTCAGCGAAATCGGATGAGAATTGCGCGCTCTATTGGTTCAAGAAGATCAAGATCCCAGATCGGTTTATATACCAGATTATGAACCGATTTGAATCATACTTAACACAGTTGTCGAAAGTGATACCAAAACACTACGTGCAGTCAAATCGCATGAGAATTACGCCCTCTAGCGGCTCCAGAAGTCAAGACCCAAGATCGGTTTATATGGCAGCTATATCAAACATGGACCGATTTGGCCCATTTACAATCCCAACCGACTAATAAAAAGTATTCGTGCAAAAGTTCAAGCGGCTAGATTTACTCCTTCGAAAGTTAGCGTGCTTTCGACAGACAGACAGACGGACGAACGGACGGTCATAGCTTGATCGTCTTTAAATGACATGACGATCAAGAATATATATACATTACGGGGTCTCAGACGCATATTTTGAGGTGTTACAAACAGAATGATGAAATTAGTATACCCCCATCCTATGGTGGAGGGTATAAAAAGTTGGTGAGTTAGGCCGTTATTGTTTAATTGCGAATGATACAATTTTCAATCACATTCAATCAACAAATGATTTAATCAATTAATATTTTAATTAAAAATTACAAAAAATTTCAGTTTCAATGCAAAAAAGATTGAATCAATTAATTTTTCAATCACGATCGTAATTGAAAAAAAAAATCCTGATTCAATTACAAAAATTATTGATTCAATTAATTTTGTAATCAAAAATTTCCTAAATTTCGATCACGATCGTAATTGAAAAAAATCCGGATTCAATTAAAAAAATTAATGATTCAATTAATTTTTTAATTGAAAACTTTAACATTTTCAATTAAATTTTCAAATGAAAAAATTTCCGAGAAATTTTTATGAAACTTTGACTAAAACTTATGAAAATGAAAACTTTGACAAAATCTGTTGTAAACTTCGTTTTATATGTATTAGATTCAGCTCAACTTAAATCGCTAAGGAATGATTTACTTGAGGGTTTGGAATTATTATTTTTTCCCATTTTGTATTTAAAGGCAATCATTTTACATTTCTTGACCTTGAAGAGGTTCTTTATTTGCATATTTTTTAAAATTTAATAAAAAAAATGAATACGATATTCATAGGTGAGCTGCAGCAACACCTCCGATGCATCTCCATTTAGTTTCTAGCCACCGTAGCTCCTGCCAGGAAGTATTTGCAAACTAGCCTATTATTACTTTCATAAAAATCGACAGTATAATTAAAATTCATAACTGGCGTATAGTTGGGGAAAAAATCATTGGTGATGGTATAATTATTGATTTTATACAAAACGTTCTATCGAGAAAAAGAAAAGAAAAATCCATGTTAGGGTTTTTATAGGTTAATATTTCTATGATTTCCAACTCACTCCCTTTATTGGACATAGAATAGGCAAGGTACTGCTTCTCATTAGCTCATTAAAATGCTTCTTAATCATTGGCACCTTACCCATATTGCTTAGAATATCACAAACTTTGAGCTTCACATCTAAAACTTGAATCTTTTTGGTTTGCCCTGGTAAATTCACAGCTATGGTTATGGCCACCTCGGCATTTTTGGCCAATGATCGATTCAATACCAAGTTGGCGTTTAAAGCGAAGATACCTGTCGCCAGTTTTCGAAAATCGCAAGAGAATTGCTTAACAAGTTCCGTGTAATAGCTGCAGCTTAAGTTGTATAATTCCACATTAAGGGTCTTTTTCGCGGCCTGTTGATGCATTTCATTAACTATGGCAATTTAGGCTAACATTTGGGGAATTATATGGGAAACTTACCATTTCGTTGGAAAAATGCCATAATAAAATGATTATTAAAAGATAAATGCGCAACATTTTTTTAAATGCTTTTTTTTCACTGAAATGATCCACGGAAATGTCATTGATATTTGGAGTAAAAGTCAATAAAAGATAAACAAAAATAGCAATAAATGGTCAACAATTTTCTATTAATTTTATATATTGTAATTGAGGATTAAATACTCGAAATGGGTTGATGGTTTATTAATTGAAGCTTTGCCAACAATGCCTCGTTGACAACAATATTGTCAATATTTTTGTACACGTGGTGAAGTTGCAGAGTTCTTGAATAATGACGACCTAATAACACTTAATATTGGTAACACCGCTACCATTGTTAATAGGATAAGGGAGGAGGTATTAGATGTGATGATATGTTCGGAGAATCTAAGGGTATACATGGAACACTTTTAGCTTTTAGCCTTTTTAGGATGTAGATCTGCTAACCTAATACTAGCCCCCTAACTTTGAATTTCCATTCTAAAAAATATCTCTCTCATTCTCTCTTATATGCCCTGTCTTTATATTTTAATTTAATCACTATTGACCATAAATACCCTTTTAATTTGATCGTTAAACTTTTAATTTGGTTATTAGCGATCATTAAGATACTTTGAAAGTTATAACTAAAAATAGATGTTCAATGTTTTAATTGGCTTATTGTTTGGCATATCACTGGTAGAGTATAAAAAGAGACTAAGTCATCAAATGAGGCACTAAGTCAGTAAATGAGGCTTGTTCTTAGCCAGATGGATTATTATTCATGTTCCATATGGACTATTATTCATGTTCGATATGGAATATTATTCATGTTCGATACCTAAACTATCTGCTTAGACAGTAGCTGAATATCAGCTGAGAGCTCGGATTACCGGTGCGAAGGTCATGGGTTCGAGTTCACTCACCCCTGGTATCCGTGCTTTCCCAGACTCTGTGGTGTGCATTGCAGGCGCTCCCTGGCACAAGGTCACCAGCTGACCAGGGCTCGGACAGTGCCCAGGTTAGGGCCTACATTTTGCTTTATTTAGTTTAAATGTGGTATATGAAGTATGCCCAAATACCTGCTTGAAATTTTTCATATAACCCGATCAGCCGATAAGATTTCTCGATCTCCTAGAAGTTCGTTGTGGCTGAAATTATGAACGTTGAGTACTAATTTTTGTCTAAACTGCCTTTCATTCTGAGGAAATTGCCAATGTGTGGCATGTATTACCAAGTTTCGAATCGTCCCAATGTACTCCAATAATTTCAACGAATACTAAACTATACTGACTTAGTTGTTTTAGTTTTTGTACTGATGCTTAACGAGTTAAGTTCTATGGTAGGTATATTTGTGTTTAAATGGCATTGTTTGTAGCAACTCATTTTGAAAATGACACAAAGAATTCTGTTTGCCTTATTGTTGGCGTTGTTTGCGTGGAAAACAGCCCAGGTAAGCCTACATTGGCACTGGAGAAAAGAATACCATTTTCAATATCCTTATCTAGTTCCAGAGTTACACTAGGCAATTTTAAATGTAGCAATTCCTGTGTTGTTGAGGAGAGAGATAGCTCTCTCTCTCTCTCTCGTACAAATTGAGAATTGCTGTAAGTAAAATTGCCTAGTGTGAAACCAAGACTAAGACACAAAAGCAGTGTTCGAAGCCCATTATCTCATTTTATCTCTCTTTCTAAGAGTGGTTTTGAATTACAAGTGCACAACATCACCTGCAAAGGATTAACGGACATTTTAAAGCACACCTCATGTGATTTTCAAAGAGTGGAGCGAAGTCGTTATGCTATCAATGTCATGTTCGAATTGACACGTCAGATGCCCTCCAATATCGATGTAAACGCTATGCTCTTCATTAAGGCCGAAAGGGCGGCCAAAGCCATAAAATTCTTTGACTTTAGACTGAGAGTATGTGATGTGTTGACCAAAGTGCTATCGGTGCCTTTGGCCAAGGAAATTATGAAAAGGGTTACCAGCTCCAGTAACATACCATGGTCGTGTCCTGTTAAGGCGGTAAGTTGTGGTGAAATTCATTACAAAAGCTTAAATACAAGGAGTTTTTTTCTCTTTCTATTCCGGCAGAATGTCATGTACAATGTTACAAATTTAAGTGTTTCAGATGATTTGTTTCCCCGTTATACACCCGCGATCTATTTTAATTGCACCCTGAACTTTTATGATAAACAAAAAATGGTTGCCAAATTTCAATTGCAAGGATTTAGAAAGCAAGTTTCGTAACTTCCATGTCAGTCTTAATCGAAATTCTTGAATCAAATGTCAACTAAATTTTTTTAATTTTTCATAATAATTGCAGTGTTTGGTAATTTTTCAATTTTCATAATTGATTTGAAATAAATTTTTGAGAGTGAATAAAAAATTGAAATTTTTTTGGAGACTTCAATTGAACAGATTATAAGATATTAAGATTTTGCAGACAATTGTTAAAAAAAAACGTAAAAGCAAATTTTGCCAGCAACATTCCATTAAGAAGCAAATTTCTCACATATCAATGTATGATTTCCAATACAGCTCCTCCATTATAAAGCCCAATCCGAACAGCATGCTGCAGTGCGATATCTCTTTAAAAAGAAACTTTCATGGCTTAATACCTCACAAATGTTGTTACTCTCATAGAAAACTGTTTGTAAAAACAGCAAAAAAAGTTTGCTGCAACAACAAAAAGATTGTTGAAAATGAGAGAGCAATAAGTTTTTAACCACCTACATAGGATGGAGGGTCTACTAACCTAGTCATTCCATTTGTAAAACCTCGAAATATTGATCTGCAACCCCATAAAGTATATAAGGATGGTTTTTTTTCTAGCTATTATCTTTGTTTCACTGTCAAACATCTCCAGTTTGGTCTATAATTTAACCATGAATCGTCTTCCAAATGAACAACGCTTCCCAACTATAGAATTTTATTATCAAAATGCGTGCTCTGTTGAGAAAGTTCATAGCTCGCTTCTTCAATTTGATGGACGAAGGTAATTTTTGGCTCAATCAATATGTAACTAAGCAGAATTGTCGATGTTGGAGTTAAGATCATCCAGAAACATTGCAAGAGCTAACAATGCATCCAGAAAATGTTACAGTTTGATGCGGATTATGGGCTGGTGGCATCATTGGAACGTACTTCTTCAATGATGATGCGATTGGTAACGTAGCTGTGAATGGTGAGCGCTATTGTGAGACGATATCCAACTTTTTTTGGTCAAAATGGAAGAGCTTGATTTGCATGACATGTAGTTTCGACAAGCCGGTTTTACATGGCACACATTACGCGTAACAATGGACGCGAATTGAGAGGCGAGTTCAGTGAACATTTTATTTCACGTTCGAGACCGGTCAATTCGCCGCCTAGATCGATCGATTTAACGCCTTTAGACTCAATTGACGCATTCGAAGACAACATTGAAGCATTTTTTCTAGAGATACCGGCCCAAATATTGGAAAGAGTATGACAAAATTCGGCTAAGCGGATGGATCATTTGAGGCATAGGCACGTTCAACATTTGCAAGAAATAATCTTCAAACATTAAATTATATGGACCGTACTATCGATTGAAATATGATTTCATTTCATGCATTTTTCAGAATTTTATGTGTTTTTTATTTTGAAAAACTTTCCTACCTCTCTTAAAAAATCACCCTTTATATTCTGGATCGTCTTGACATTTTAGGTTCATCTAATCATGTCCGTCCTTCCGTCCGTAGATCGATGGGAATTGCCATTCGGTTCAGATTTTGATATAGCTTCCATAATCCAATCTCCCGATTTGACTTCTTGTCCCGAATTGACTTCTGAAGTCCCGATTTGAATTCTGTGCTAAGCACGATTCAAGTCGGTCAACAACCTGACATAGGTCTCATATAAACCAATCTCCCGATATGGCTTTTTGAGCCTCTAGAAAACACAATTCTTGTCCTATTTGGCTGCAACGTTGCACGAAGTGTTTTGTTAAGACCTCCAACAATTGTTATTTAACCAGTTTTCAGATGGGGTATTAAATAATCGAGCAAAAATGTTCAAACTGCAAAAACTACGGTTGACAAATGACAACATTATTGCAAATTACCCAAAATCTGAAGAGCATGTATGCAAATGCAAATTTGCCCATGAACATTCCTTTCATTTATGGGAGCTATATCTAAATCTGAACTGATTTCGACCAAACTTCCTAAAGATGGTGGTAGTCGTCTAGGAAATCGTTGTGCACGATTTTGGCAAGATGTGAAAATCGGACGATGTACATGTATGACAGCTATATCTAAATCTGAACCGATTTCTATGAAAATCACCATTAACATAAGGTTAGGATAGGTTAGGTTGAAAAGAGGGTGCGGATATTGATCCGCCCCATGCCACTATGGACATACACCTAAGCCAGTAATCTTAGCCTACGCTCGTAACTCGGACTGTGTTGACCCGAAAGGCTTCGGGTTAACCAAGTTTATTGGCGGCAGTCCTCTTGCCTTCACCGCCAAATCATCTGCCCTTTCATTCTCCCTTACTCCGTGATGGCCCGGCACCCAAACGATGCGGATTGTGCCATCCTCAGAGCAGGCGTTAATCTCCTTTTTACACTGCAAGACTGTTCGTGACCTTATCGTCCTGGTTGTTATTGCCACGAAGGCAATTCTAATGTCCATTAAAATGTTCACACTCGACGTCCTTGCGTTAGCACCACACCACCTCACGCATTCCATGATCGCCCGGATTTCCGACTGCAGGACCGTGTTATGGTCAAGCAGTCTAAAATAGATCTCAGTCTCTGGGTTGTCAATGTAGACTCCCAGGCCTACTCTGCGCTCTAGCTTTGATCCATCCGTGTAACATGATCTTCCAAATGACAAAACTAGGATTCCGTCAATGCAAGTGTGTGCCGCTTGCGGCAGTGCCTCGCACTCGACCTCAAGTTTCATCTCAGGTATCCGATCGGAAACCTCTAGGTTTCCTAACGTCACCTCAATTATACCGCGATGTAATGAGCTGTTCCCATCCTCAATCTATTCTCCCATCGCCTTAAGTGTCATAGCCGTAGTGGCTACCTCACAGGAAATCTGTATGTCAATGGGTCGGATATCTAGAATAGTCTCCAGGGCGTGGTCCTCATCGCTTCGCCTATGTCAAGACAACATGTTCTCTGAATTTGTTGTATGGTCTTTATGTTGCACTTTTTCTCCATAGCAGTCCACCAAACAACTGAGGCGTAAGTAAGTATTGGTCTGATCACGCTGCTGTTGAGCCAGTGAATTAGCCTCGGATTCAGGCCCCATTTCGAGCCTACGAGGCCCGTCTACATAGTACCCAACATCTGTGAGCCTTCTTAGTACGCTCCTGAATGTGAAACTTCCAATTAAGTTTCCTATCCAAGACCACTCCTGAGTATTTTAATTTGTCAGATAACGAAATCGTTTTGTTGAGGAAACGTGGTGCGTCAAATTGGCCTACCTTCATCTTCCTCGTCTTCTTTGGGTTAACATTGAGACGCCTGGGTCTAGCACAGTCATATGTCACATACCAGACCCTTTCGGCCCTACTGCATAACTCGTTTGGATTCTTAGCCATAAGAAGTATTATGAGATCATCTGCATAGAAGACGGGTTCAAATCGCTCCTCAGTCAGCATCCGCAATAAGTTATTTATGGTGATCACCCAAAGTAGTGGCGATAAAATGCCCCTGTGCCTGAATCTTATATTTATGTCATGGGATCCGCAGTTTATCGACCTGTTCCTTAGCATATGGCTTATCCCGGTCCACCCGGTACTTGTCTAAGGATTGGATCAATGTGTCTGTCTGCACATTGTAAAACACCTAGTCAATGCGTACCGCCAATGTGTACGACGTGGCATTGAAGAATTCTTCTATTTTATGCACAACCTCGTCCAGGACAGTCTCCACCGACCTTCCCTTCATATAGGAATGCTGTTTGTATTTGAGCAGTTCGCTGGATGTCCTACTCTTTATAATGGTATACACAATATGTTCCATGGTTTGGATAAGAAAGGATACTTCTATTTTTTTTAATTGGATTTATTAAAAAGCTAATTGAAAGTTTCAATCATTTTTTTATTGGATCAATTAAGAGATTAATTAAATTTTTTTTTAAATTTCAATTATTTTTTTTAATTGAATATGGAATTTTTTTATTGAATATTTTTTCAATTATTTTTTCAAAAATGGTGATTGATATTTCTATTTTCGTGATGGAAGCATTTTCAGTTAAAAAATTAATTCGATCAATTAATTTCGTGATTGATACCAATTTTTATTTTTTTCTGAGTCCGTTGCAGAATATTTGGAGTCCCTGCGTAACTTACGGGCTCGTGACATGGCGTTGACTTGGCTTCCGGTACACTATGGTATTCCAGGACGTCAGGAGAAAAGAACCACTGAACGTAAAAAGGTTATGGCTTGTGCGACGGACTTGGCTATAAAAAGGAGGTCCTTATCATTGAGCTTAAATTTGAATCATATATTGGGTTGCCCAAAATGTAATTGCGGATTTTTTAAAAGAAAGTAAATGCATTTTTAATAAAACTTTGAATGAACTTTAATCAAATATACTTTTTTTACACTTTTTTCTAAAGCAAGCAAAAAATAACAGCTGATAACTGACCGAAGAAAGAATGCAATTACAGAGTCACAAGCTGTGAAAAAATTTGTCAACGCCGACTATATGAAAAATCCGCAATTACTTTTTGGGCAACTCAATATCACTCATTGATATGTGAGAAGTTTGCCAATGTTCCTTAATGAAATGTTCATGGCCAAATTTGCATTTGCTATGTTTACTGTAGAAGCCAGTTTGATGCCCTAACCCACAATTGAATCGCTTGCAGACCAAAAACTCACAAATTTAGCCAAATATTAACATTTTATTGAACTAATGGGAGTAAGAAGAGGAAACAATTCAAATCTAAAATTGGTACCGCCAAAAAAAAAAAAAAATATTTTTCAAAGGCAAATATCTCTGTATCCCATTAGGCCAAGCGATCATCATTTCTCACATTCATCGACCTGTGGAACCTTGCAACAAAATTTGAGCCATAGGTTCGCTGTCCGCAAACAAGTTCAAAGAAAAGTTGAATTTTATAAATTGCGGTGTATAGGGTGGCAATATCTTGTTTGAAAATGTGGAATTTTTGATGGTGTATGCAAAGTTCTATAATGTAAAAGAATCATACATTACAATTTGCTTTCTAGCAAAGAAAAAACAAATCTCACCCCTTTAATGGGACACGAGTAGGGCAAATTAGCAACCCTTCTTATCTCTGTTATCACACTTATACCAATGGGATTTGGCATATTATTGCTTAGAAAATCGCAAATGTTCAGCTTGATATCCATGAAATTCATAATTTGATCACCCACTGGCGGTTTAACTTGAATTTTGATATGCATTTCAGCATTCCGAGGTAAATCACGATACAGCTCAAAATCTAGATGAACTGCATACAAACCGCGTTCGAGTTTTGTTAAACTACAATAATGTTGCTTTATCAAACCACTGTAATTGAAACATTTTAAGCTTTCAAATTTTAAGGTGACCATACGCTTGGCAGCCTAGAAGACAGTGTAAAGGAATTCAAATGAAATTAAATTGAACTAGGGTAATCAAGAATTGAAAACCTTCTCACCGGGCCAGGATTGTGGGATTTAAGAATAAGAAAAAGATAAAAAAATTTCCAAAACAACATTTTTAATGTGGAAACTTTTAAAGAATGTTTTTGAAGTGTGTAACTTAAAATTTTTAGAAAATTAGTTGGCTCCCTAATGACTTTATAATTGATTAAGAAACAATACTCTGCCACACACACAGCAGTTTGAAAATCATTTGGTAATCATCTATATTTAGAAAAATATTCAATCATGTCTATACTTCTAATGGAAAAATTGCAGAAAAAACTTAATGGGCTTATGTTGCCAAATCAGCGAAAAATGATCTCCATTAACAATCAAAAAAGCAGAACACGAGAACAATTGAATTTATATGACTAAGAGATTTCACAATAATCGACATTACATTGGTATGGGAATTTATAGTCTTTGCTATTCACAGTTTAGGTGGAGAGATCTTGATTTTAGTTTTGGACATATTGCCCACTATATCATAGGAAGAATTGCTTGTAGACGAATTCGCGGGTTTAGTCTATAAGGCAGCCCCATATGGACCTCGGATGTCAGCTCGTATATCATAGGGCCTTATACAACTCACCGTTAAAAATTTCAACGATATAGGTTAAAATATACCTTATTTTTCGGGTGCGCCCCAGACCTTCTATCGTGAGATCATTCTACATTGCAGCTGTATCAAAATATAGGTGCACCATATACGCCCGAGATGTCAAATACAGTTCACAATGCAAAATTTCACCGAAATCGTGTAATGACTGCGCTTTTACGGGCCGAAGCGAAATCGGGTAACAAATGCAAATTTTATCCGGCCAAATGCATGCGGCCATGAACATACCATTAAGGAACACGGGCAAACTTTTCAGGGGCCTTCTTATTATAGCCGAGTCCGAACGGCGTGCCGCAGAGCGACATCTCTTTGGAGAGAAGTTTTAACAAGGCATAGTACCTCACAAATGTCGCCAGCATTAGGAGGGGATAACCACCGCTGAAAATATTTCTCTGATGTTCTAGCCAGGATTCGAACCCAGTCGTTCAGCGTTATAGGCGGACATGCTGGCCTCTGGGCTACGGTGGCCACCCGCAAAAGTTAAGGCGTTTAATTTAACTCAAGAAATTGCATCAAAATTGGATTATCAATGCGCCGTTCTGTGGGCTCAGAGCCTTAAATTGGCAGATCAGTATATATAGGGGCTTAAACAAGACAAAGTCTAATATAGCCCATCTTTGAACTCAACCAACCTGCCTATGTTTAAAACCAGTAAGGAAAACCAAACTTCAGGCGGTGCCGACTGTATAAAACCCTACACATACCCCATTATAATAAAGTGGAAGCTATATCTGATTCTGAACCAATTTTGATAGACCTCGGCGGAAGTTTTTGAATGGGTAGTTAAACAATCCGTATCAAATTTCGAGCAAATATGTTTAAGCTATAATAACTACGATTGACAAATGATGACATTATTGCAAATTACCAAAAATCTGATGAACATATATATGGAAGCAATATCTAAATCTGAACCGATTTCGACCAAACTTCTTAGATATTGTAGTGGTCATTGAGGAAAGCGTTGTACACAATTTTGGCAAGATTGGCCCATAAATGCGCTTGCAGTGGCTTTAGGAGTGAAAATCGGGTTATATATATAGATATATATATATCTACTAACTGAACAGGGTCCGCTCCGCTGCGCCTTCTTTCACTCCCTTATTTTATCTGAGCCGTATACTATCAGGAAGTAAGTCCTGTTTGTGTGCCTTTTAGATATTTCGCCTTAAGGTGGATATCATATAGGTGCTGTACTCCCAAATACCTTTTATTTGAGCCTTATATTGCTATGGACAGTAAATAAGTCCGGTATGGGGGTATTTTTGGGGGTGAGGCGGACCCCCGGGCCTCTCTAGTCTCAAATACCCCATTTTATCATTATTGATTTATATTTCCATTTGTCGGGTTTTGAAGGTGGGGCGAACCCCCTAGATATCTCACTTTAAATAGGGATACCAAATTTCCGATTTTCGTTAAATCACCCCGCCCATTTCCGAGATCTGGCATTTTTGAGGGTCCGCCCAATAAAGTTTGGATGTTAGATCTACTTCATTCTTTTGGTTTTGGAGTAGCCAAATCTTTTGCCCCGAAAGTGGATATTCTCTATTCCCAAAAACCACACTTGAGCTACATATAGGTATATATTGGGTTGCCCAAAAAGTAACTGCGGATTTTTTAAAAGAAAGTAAATGCATTTTTAATAAAACTTAGAATGCACTTTAATCAAATATACTTTTACACGTTTTTTCTAAAGCAAGCTAAAATTAACAGCTGATAACTGAGAGAAGAAAGAATGCAATTACAGAGAGAGAATTTGTCAACGCTGACTACATGAAAAATCCGCAATTACTTTTTGGGCAACCCAATATGTGTGGTTTAAGGGGAGTTTAGGCGTCCCTGAAACATTTGGCCATAAAACAGGTATCAGAACGCAGCCCCTTTTTGCCAGTCCACAAGTATGTCTTGATTGAGGGGAATGTAGCGTGGGGCGGTCGCCCCCGACGCTACGTCTCAAAAGACAATTTAGTTTAGTCCTTTACTGTCGCGATATACAAGTCCTGCTAAACGACATGACGTAACTCAGATACTCGAATTCTTTATATGAACATTAAATTTGAACTCTACTTTCATAGACCTTTGCTTTAATTCCCATACTATTCCGATGGAACTACAGTCCAATTGAAAGGTATTACGTGGGTGGGTCTGTTCCAGACCCTGCCCCAGAGTCTGTCCCTAATGTGTATAGCAGATTTGTAGTCAAGTCCTGGCAATGGATATTCATGCCCATTTTGAGGGTTTTTAGCTTTGGACCAAATTCTTATAACAGATGTGTACTCAACTTTCATTTCATATCCATATTGTCCCAATTGGTAAATATATATTGTTGAGGGGTGAATGGGATGAGGGTGGGGGGATGCGCCTCAGACACCAAGGAATATATTTTTATATCAGCTTTTTACTCTGCTTTTAAGTTCCTTTCAGTTGATATCCATATTGTCGCAATCGGTAAATGTGTTATGCTGGGTGGTTTTGGGGGGTGGGGAGGCCCCTCAAACACCAACGAATAAATGTTAATGTAAAATTTGTATTCAACTTTTAAATATCTTTCGGTAAGTGTCCTGTTGGGTGGTGTTTTTGGGGGTGGGGGATTCCCCCAATACTGAGGGTGTTATTTTTAAAGCCAAGAACGTACTTTACTCTTTAATACCTTTCATTTGATACCCATATCATCCCAATCGGTAAACATGTCCGCTCGGGTGGGTTTTGGGATGGGGCGTCCCCCCAGGTTACTTGAACCCAAAATTTTATACACAATTTGCTATTACCGATAGTTTGCCAGCTCTAGCTATATCAGGATCGGAGCGGAGGCCACCGTAGCGCATAGGTTAGCATGGCCGCCTATGACAATGAACGCCTGGGTTCGAATCCTGGCGAGAACATCAGAAAAAAATTTCAGCGGTGGTTATCCAGGGGTTATTAAAATAACCCCATAATACTTAGGGTGTTATTTAAATGCCAAGAACGTACTTTACTCTTTAATACCTTTCATTTGATACCCATATCATCCCAATCGGTAAACATGTCCGCTCGGGTGGGTTTTGGGATGGGGCGTCCCCCAGGTAACTTGAACCCAAAATTTTATACCAATTTGCTTACCGATAGTTTGCCAGCTCTAGCTATATCAGGATCGGAGCGGAGGCCACCGTAGCGCATAGGTTAGCATGGCCGCCTATGACAATGAACGCCTGGGTTCGAATCCTGGCGAGAACATCAGAAAAAAAATTTCAGCGGTGGTTATCCCAGGGGTTATTAAAATAACCCCATAATACTTAGGGTGTTATTTAAAAGCCAAGAACTAACTTTACTCTTTAGTACATTTCATTTGATACCCATATCATCCCAATCGGTAAACATGTTCGCTCGGGTGGGTTTTGGGATGGGGCGTCCCCCCAGGTTACTTGACCCCAAAATTGTATACCAATTTGCTATTATCGATAGTTTGCCAGCTTTAGTTATATCAGGATCGGAGCGGAGGCCACCGAAGCGCGCATAGGTTAGCATGGCCGCCTATGACAATGAACGCCTGGGTTCGAATCCTGGCGAGAACATCAGAAAAAAAATTTCAGCGGTGGTTATCCAGGGGTTATTAAAATAACCCCATAATACTTAGGGTGTTAGTTAAAAGCCAAGAACTAACTTTACTCTTTAATACATTTCATTTCATAACCATATCATCCCAATCGGTAAACATGTTCGCTCGCGCATCTTGATTTTCTTTCGCCTCTAGAGGACGCAATTCTAATCGGATTTGGCTGAAATTTTGCACCAATAGCTTTTTTTTGACTTCTAACAAGTCTGCCTAATACGGTCCTAATCGGGTCATAACTTGATATTACTCCCATATAAACCGTTATCGGATCTTGATTTCTTGAGCATCTAGAGGACGAATTTTTTTTCCGATTTGGCTGAAATTTTGCACCCAATATTTTATTTTAACTTCTAACAACTCTGCCTAGTATGGTCCAAATCGGATCATAACCTGATATAGCTCCCATATAAATCGAAATCGGATCTTGACTTCTTGAGGCTCTAAAGGTCGCAATTCTTATCTGATTTGGCTGAAATTTTGCATCAAGTGTTTTATTTTGACTTTCAACAACTCTGTCAATTATGGTTCAAATCGGTTCATAACCTTATATGACTTCGTGAGCCTCTAAAGGGGGCAACTGTTATCCGATTTGGCTGAAATTTTGCACCAAGTTTTTATACCCACCACCGAAGGATGGGGGTATATTCATTTTGTCATTCCGTTTGCAACACATCGAAATATCCATTTCCGACCCTATAAAGTATATATATTCTTGATCAGCGTAAAAATCTAAGACGATCTAGCCATGTCCGTCCGTCTGTCTGTTGAAATCACGCTACAGTCTTTAAAAATAGAGATATTGAGCTGAAATTTTGCACAGATTCTTTTTTTGTCCATAAGCAGGCTAAGTTCGAAGATGGGCTATATCGGACTATATCTTGATATAGCCACCATATAGACCGATCCGCCGATTTAGGGTCTAAGGCCCATAAAAGCCACATTTATGGTCCGATTTCGCTGAAATTTAGGACAATGAGTTGTCTTAGGCCCCTTGATATGTTTCTTTAATTTGGTCCAGATCGGTTCAGATTTGGATATAGCTGCCATATAGACCGATCCTCCGGTTTAGGGTCTTAGGCCCACAAAAGCCACATTTATGGTCCGATTTCGCTGAAATTTGGGACAGTGAGTTGTCTTAGGCCCCTTGACATGTTTCTTTAATATGGTCCAGATCGGTTCAGATTTGGATATAGCTGCCATATAGACCGATCCTCTGGTTTAGGGTCTTAGGCCCACAAAAGCCACATTTATTATCCGATTTTGATGAAATTCGGGGCAGTGAATTGTGTAAGGCCCATCGACATCCTTCGTTAATTTGGCTCAGATCGGTCCAGATTTGCCATATAGATCGATCCTCCGATTTATAGTATAAGGCCCATAAAAGCCACATTCATTATCCGATTTTGCTGAAATTTGGGACAGTGAGATGTGTTAGGCCCTTTGATATATTTCTTCAATTTGGTCCAAATCGGTTCAAATTTGGATATAGTTGCCATATAGACCGATTTCTTGATTTATGGTTTTGGGCCCATAAAATGCTCATTTATTGCCCGATGTCCCCGAAATTTGGATCAGTGAGTTAAGTTAAGCCCCTTGACATACTTCTTCAATATCGCACAGATCGGTCCAGATTTGGATATAGCTGCCATATAGACCGATATCTAGGTTTTAGGTTTTGGGGCCATAAAAGCCACATTTATTGTCCGATGTCGCTGAAATTTGAGACTGTGAGTATGGTTAAGCTCTTCGACATCCTTCTTCAATTTTGCCCAGAACGGTCCAGATTTGAATATAGCTGCCATATAGACCGATCTCTGGATTTAAGGTTTAGGGCCCATAAAAGAGGCATTTATTGTCCGATTTCGCCGAAATTTGGGACAGTGCTTAGTGTTAGGCTCTTCGACATCTTTATGCAACTTGGCCCAAATCGGTCCAGATTTGGATATAGCTGCCATGTAGACCGATATCTCGATTTAAAGTCTTGGCCCCATAAAAGGCGCATTTATAATACGATTTCACTGAAATTTGACACAATGACTTATGTTCGGCTTTTCGACATCCGTGTCGTATATAGTTCAGATCGGTATGAGGTATATGAGTATAAGGTATGAAATTTTCACCGAATTTTGATGAAAGGTGGTTTACATATACACCCGAGGTGGTGGGTATCCAAAGTTCGGCCCGGCCGAACTTAACGCCTTTTTACTTGTTTATTTTGACTTCTGACAACTCTGTTAAGTGTGGTTCAAATCAGTTTTCAACCTGATATAGCTCCAATATAAACCAATCTTCCGATTATACTTCTTGAGCCTCTAGAGGCAGCAATTCTTATCCGATTTGGCGGAAATTTTGCACAATTAATTCCACTTTGTATGTATGGCCCAATCGGTTCATAACTTAGTGTAGCTGATATAGCATAGCAATTCTTATCCATTATTCTTTGTTTGTCTATATAAAGAGATATCGGCCAAAGAACTTGACAAATTCGATCCATGGTGGAGGGTATATAAGATTGGGCCCGGCCGAATTTAGCACTCTTTTACTTGTTTTTCCCCTTTCCGTCGGAATATATGACCGTCCTGTTGTCCATATGTCTGTTGAAATCACGCTGCAGTCTTAAAATTTGAAGACATTAAGCTGAAACTTTTCACAGCATGTTGGACTCAGAAATGGGCCATACGGGATTATATACACCGATGCGCAAATTTAAGGCGCATTTAATGCCAAATTTCATTGAAATTTGGTACAGTGAGTTTTATTAGACCACAACATATCCTTTCCGAATATAGTGCAGACCGGACCATATTTGGATGTAGCTATCGTATGGACCTATCAAGGGCTTTAAAGTCTTAGCCTGAGAAAAGGCTAAGACTTCTATTGTTTTTTACTCTTTTCATAAATTTTTTTTGTTTTTGTTGTTTTTTTTTAGTTTCTATGTCTTGCAATTATTATGTTTGTGTTCCCAATAGTTGCCTATAACAATTTAAAAAAAATGTATTTAATATTTATTTTTATAGATAATTTGATCGAGTTAAATGCTTTTTTTTGTCCCATTTCCAGTGATGTGGAAATTTCTATTAAGTGTTATTTTCTTTCATAGGTTCATCGGCTGTTTTCTCTTTTTTTTCTCAATTGTGTACAAACAATAGTTGGCGGGCATGCAGAGTAAAGTATTTTTTCTTATAGTTGCCTTGAATGGCCTAGGCATAGGCGAAGTAAGTCCTTTTACGTTGTATTTCCTTTTTGTCTTAATACATGCATCTCTGCTGACCATTCTATACATTTAGGGCTCAAAAAGGCCTTTTAATGTGGAGCTTCACAATATAAGTTACAATACGTTCACCGATCTGGTACAAACAATCAACTGTGATTTTAAAAAATTGGCTCTAAATCGTTACGCCGTCAATGCTATGTTTGAACTGAGTCGCAACATGCCCCAAGATACCGACATAGAGATCTTGATACACTATAGACTGCCCAAAGGAATAAGGACAGTGAAATTCCTAAATCTCAAACTAAGGGTCTGTGACATCTTGACCCATGTGCCAACTGTACCGCTGATTAAGGAGATCCTCAATAAATTGGCAAGGGTCAGCAATCTGCCATTTTCGTGTCCCATACATGGGGTAAGTCATTTTAAGCTGCTCCCACAGCAGGGTCCATTTCCTAATGCAGTTCTTTTGCCATTTGCAGAACAAAATGTACAATGTTACAAATTTGATTGTAACCGAAGCCCTTTTTCCCATATATGCTCCAATTGTTAACTTTAATTTTACTCTAAACTTTTTCGAGCAGCAGACAAAGTTTGCCTTCTTTCAAGTTGAGGGCTCTACCCTGCGAAAGACATAGAGTGGAGTAGAGTTGTGTGGGTGCTGCGAAATTTCTGTAAATTTGTTGTAATTTTTTTTTTTTTCTCAAAATTATTAATAAAATTTTGTTGAGCAATTATTTTGTTTCAAACGAAAAAATCAAGAATGAATGCATGAGCTCCCAAAAATAATTGTAATGAAGTGAAAAACTGACATATGAAAAAGGTAGATAGGATAATAGGAGTTGTTAGGGTGCGGGTCGGGTGAGAGTGTGTTGGGCAGAGAGGTTGGTGTATGGAAATATTTTTAATATAAATTAAAACAAGTAAACACGTGATAAGTTCGGCCGCACGGATCTTTGTTTACCCACCACCAAGTATATAATAATCGTCCTATTTTCTTATAACCCCACTGGTTATATCCAAACAGGGGCTGGTTATATCTAAATAGGGGCTGGTCACAATCATATTTTATTCAGGCCCCGAGAGCTCATATACATGTAACAGTTTCATCGTAATCAGGCAAGAAATCCGCTTTATATGGGATTAAGACCCTAAATTAGAAGATCGGTATATGTGACAACTATATCTGTATAGTCTGATCTGATTCATATTTGGGTCGGATGTCAGGAGACTTAAATTAACTCACTATTTCAAATTTCAACAAAATCGGATAATAAATAAAGCTTTTATGGGCTTCAAACTTCGCATCCGCATATCGGTCTATATAACACCTATATAAAAATATCGTCCGATCTTTACAATATCTGGGCCAGATGGCGGGAGGCTTTAAACATCTCACTGATTCACATTTCATTGAAATCGGGTAATAATTAAAGCTTTTATGGGCGACAAACCCTTAATTGTTCTATATGACAGCTATATATATTTATAGTCCGATCTGGAGCAAATTCTGATGGTCGGATGGCACGAGGCTTAAGACAATTCCCTATTTCAAATTTCATCGAAATCGGGTAATAAATAAAGCTTTTATGTGCTTCAGACCCTTTATCGGCGGAGCAGTCTATAAGACAGCTATATCTAGATATAGTTCGATCTGTACCAATCTAATCGATATTTAAGTCAGATGTCGGGAGGCTTAAAACTACCCACTGTTTTAAATTTCAGCAAAATCGGGTAATAAATAAAGCTCTTATGGGCTTCAGACCCTTTATCGGCACATCGGTCTATATGGCAGCTATATCGAAATATAGACCGATCTAATCCATATTAAGGTCAGATGTCGGGAGGCTTAAAATAACGCATCGTTTTAAATTTCAGCGAAATCGGGTAATTAAAAAAGCTTTTATGGGCTATAAATTCTTGATCGGGAGATCGGTCTATATGACAGCTTAACTGATCTAATCCATATTTAGGTCAGATGTCGGAAGGCTTAAAACTACTGACTGTTTCAAATTTCAACGAAATTGTGTACAAAATAAAGCTGTTATGGGCTTCAGAACCTTTATCGGCACATCGGTCTATATGGCAGCTATATCGAAATATAGACCGCTCTAATCCATATTAAGGTCAGATGTCGGGAGGCTTAAAATAACGCATCATTTTAAATTTCAGCGAAATCGGGTAATTAAAAAAGCTTTTATGAGATTTAAACCCTTGATCGGGAGATCGGTCTATATGACAGCTTTACCGATCTAATCCATATTTAGGTCAGATATCGGGAGGCTTAAAATAACCCACTGTTTCAAATTTCAGCGAAATCGGGTTATAAATAAAGCTTTTATGGTCTTCAGACCTTTTATCGGGGAGATCGGTCTTATGAGCATTAGACCCTTTATCGGCAGAACGGTCTATATAGCAGCTATATCCCAATATGGTCCGATTAGGCCCGTTCAAGAACATGACCAGCGTGCATCAAAACGACGCATCTGTGCCTAATTTTAGCTCAATATCTCAATTTTTGAAGGCTGTAGAGTCCGACACACGGACATCGTTAAATCGTCTTAGAATTTTACGACGATCCGAAATATATATACTTTGTAGGGTCGGAAATTGATATTTCGATATGTTGCAAATGGGTTGACTAAATGAATATACCACCTATTCTACGGTGGTGGGTATAAAAATCGAAAAAACGAAAACATTTTCCAAGGCACTATTAAAAAATTATTTTATTTTCCTCAAAAGAAATGTGATATACATTGAATAGGTCAACTTAATACACGATATAAAACAATTAGAAGTTCACCCTACTGAAGATATTTATATATTGGGTTTGAATTCGGATAGTTGAATATTGGTTTGTGAAATCTTTGGTTATTTCGCCTTCAAATCTTGGTTTTCCGAGTTGTTGCTCCCTGCAAAAAATATGTAGCACAAATTTGGTTCACCTCATAAAAATTCACAGTCAAGTTGAAGTCAACAATTGGTGAATATAGGGGGCATATACTGTCCGTGATAATCAAATTCGTTACATTGTACATGACATTCTGCAAAGAAGTTAAGCAGAATGTTCAATAGGTTGTATTTAAGGCTGGGACTCTATGATACTAACCCCCTTGACAGGACATGTTAGGGGAAGATTGCTGAATCTTGCTAAGCCATTTAAAACCTCCTTAACAATTGGTACAGTGGTTGCATGCTGGAGGATGTCACATATTTTCATTTTAATGTTAATAAAGGACACAACTCTGGTGCTCTTAGGCACTCGGTAATGCAGTAGGATTTCAATGTCCGCATCCAAAGGCACTGGGCGATTCAGATAAAACATAACATCCATGCCAAAGCGATTTTCGGCCAATTTACGAACATCACAATCCACTAGGCGAACAATATCTGTAAATGAGCTACAGGTAACATTGCGCAGTTCCAAATTGAAGTGTCGTTTTGCAGACTAAGTTGGAGAAAGAATGTATAGTAAAATGAAAAGGGGAAAGGTTTTGTCTTACCTGGGATTCACTACAGCAACTCAAGATTATTAAAAGGCAGAGAATAGATGTATAAAACATTTTCAGTATACAAGCCAACCCAAAGTTCAAATGGAATCACAGAATTACAAATATGACCATACGAGTTTACAGTAACGTATAGAGTATCAACCAAAACAAATCCAAATCCAACATCAGCTTTTAGGTTACTGATGTCTTAAAAGCCACATTTAACTCGAAAAATTCTTTTAAAGCCAAAATTGATATAAAAATTGAGCTTTTAGCCATAGAATTTAATTATTTTTATACCCACCATCGAAGAGTGGGGTGATATATTTATTTTGTCATTCCATTTGAAACACATCGAAATATCCATTTGCGACGCTATAAAGTATAAGGTTTTCCAAAAGGGGAATTGACAACATTGAATACACTAATCATCGAACCGCCACTTTTAACTTGGCTCAACATTTTAATCATGGTAAAGTACACGAACGAAAAACTTCTGCAAATCATAAAAATTAACTACCGAAACTAGGAGTAGGAGAGCGCTTCTTTAAGAACGTTATCATCATCATCATCTTCAGTGACGAAGCTCATTTTTGACTTAATGGGTTCGACAATAGGCAAAATATGCGTAGTTGGTCGGTTGCAAATCCACATATGCACACCAATCCACAAAAAAATAGCTGTTTGGTGCGGTTTACATGCCGGCGGCATCATTGGACCATACTTCTTCATCGACGATGCCAATCGTTACGTTGCCGTGAATGGAAAATATGCTCACTGATTGTATCTGACCTTAATTGGAAAATGTGGATCTGCACGACACCAGTGGGATGGGGAAAATAATAAGTGGAAATAAGTCTGCCATTTTGGAACGTATAGAGATATCTTCATGAAATTTCACATGAAGATATAAAAATTTTGTAGGGCCGAGGTGACCAACTATGAAGGCCTACCAATGGGCCCCTAAAACTTTTAGGACCCTGAAATTTTAAATATAAGTTAGATACACATCAGCTTTAACCATGTAAATGAAGATATCTCTATCCGTTCCAAAATGGCAAAATTATTTTTACTTATTTTTTTCTCCATCCCACTGTGCGACATGTATTTTCAACAGGAAGGTGTTACAAGACACGCGGCATACTTTAAAATCGATTTGTTGAACAATAAGTGTTATGTCAGTGCCAGTGTTATCTCAAGAAATGGCCCGTCTCTATAACCGACCGTCAATTCTGTAAAATGTTTAAACGAAAATCGTTTAGTTAAAAAACGATAACAGCAAAGTTAACGAATTTGGCAATCAGTAATCATTTTTAACGAATATCGATATCATTGAAGTCAGCTGTTTTCGTTAACGAAAAGAAAATCGTGAACTAAACGACGAACAATTATTTGGTGTTTACTTTAATTGTGTACATTTTATTATATCCACCACCGTAGGATAAGGGGTATATTCATTTAGTCAATCCGTTTGCAACACAACGAAATATCAATTTCGGACCCTACAAAGTATATATATTTCGGATCGTCGGTTTCTGTGTGTCTGTCCGTCCGTCTGTTTTAATCACTCTACAGAATTCAAAAATTGAGATATTGAGCTGAAATTTGGCACAGATACGTCTTTTTGATGCAAGCTGGTTAAATTCTTGAACGGGTCAAATCGGATCATATTTGGATATAGCTGCTATATAGACCGATCTGCCGATAAAGGGTCTGAAGCCCATAAAAGCTTTATTTGTTAACCGATTTCGATGAAATTTGAAACATTGAGTAGCTTAAGGCTTTCTGACCGCTGACTCAAATATGGTTCAGATCGGACTATATTTAGATATAGCAGCTATATAGACCGATCTACGGATAAAGGGTCTGATGCCCATAAAAGCTTTATTTATTATCCGATTTTGCTGAAATTTGAAACAGTGAGTATTTTTAGGCCTCCCGACATCTGACCTCAATATGGTTTAGATCGGATCATAAATAGATATAGCTTTCATATAGACCAATTTCTCAATAAAGGGTCTAATGCTCATAAATGCTTTATTTTTTATCCAATTTCACTGAAATTTGAAACAGTGAATAATTTTAGGCCTCCCAATATCTGACTTAAATATGGTTCAGATCGGATTATATATAAATATAGCTGTTATATAGACCGACTTCCCAATAAAGGTTCTGAAGCCTTTATTTTTTATCCAATTTCGCTGAAATTTAAAACAGTGAGTAGTTATAGGCCTCCCAATATCCGCCAAAAATATGCTTCAGATCGGACTATATTTAAATATAGCTGTTATATAAACCGATTTCCCGATAAAGGGTCTAAAGCCTTTATTTTTTATCCAATTTCGCTGAAATTTTAAACAGTGAGTAGTTATAGGACTCCCAACATCCGCCCCAAATATGGGTCGGATCAGACTATATAGATATAGCTGTGATATAGAATGATACTCCAATTTAGGGTCTTAATCCCATAAAAAGCAGATTTATTGTCTGAAAATGTTATTTGTATATGAGTTCTCGGGACCTGAATAAAATATGATCGAGATCAGCTGCTATTAAGATATAACTACATATATAGTAGGGGAGTTATAATAAAATAAATGATTTTTATATCCTTGTTTAATTTGGTCCACATCGGTCCAAATTTGGTTAAGGGGCCATATAGAACGATCTCTCGATTTTAAGTCTTGACCCTATAAAAAGCGCATTTATTACCAGATTTCGTTGAAATTTGACGCAGTGACTTATGGCAGGCTTTTCCATATCCGTGTCCGTAATGGTTACAGATCGGTTTATATTTGGATATTGCTGCCAAAAAGACCAAAATTTTGTTCTACAAAATTGAACAGTGACTTATAGTCGAAATCTTAATAGAGGTCGAACGCGTAAAGCTAGCCGCTTGAAATTGTGCACAGAAACTTAATATCGATGTAGTTCATTGGGGATTGTAAATGGGTCATATCGGTTTAGATTTAGGTATAGCTCCCATATAAAGCGATCTCCCGATTTGACTTTTTGAGCACCTGGAAGCCGCAATTGTTGTCTGAAGTAGCTGAAATTTTGCATGCGATGTTTTGTTACGACTTCCAACCACTGTGCCAAATACGGCCAAAATTAGTCTATAACCGAATATAGCTCTCATGTAAACCGGTCTCTCGATCATCCTTGTTCGATTTCTAGAAGTTTTAATTTTTGCTGGTTTGACAGAAGTTTGGTATGTAATAGAATAAAATTATGGTCTACAACTTAATTTATTTTGTATAAATGGTGGTGGGAATCAATGGTTGTGGGTCCATGGTCCCATGGCCCATTAGCACAAAAAAATGACTTCTAAGTGAAACGCAACAATAAGTTGCTGTGTATAGTTAAGTATTGCCTCCCCTCCATCACCACAAACCCTCATTGATGAAATTAGAATAAAAATTCATTTCTCTGGTCATCAACAGATACTGTAAAGTGTAAACGGTGTTTATTAATAAAGTATGAACTCATTTCCATTATCACTAAAATCATGGACACACATCGATAAATTCAAGTGAAACTAAATGCAATTATAGCGCGAAAAGTTAAATTTAGATTTTTTTTAATTTTTTGCTTTTAACAGTAGTTTGGGAATTAAAAACCCATATGATATTGTTCGATTAGCTTGTATTGATGTTTCAGAAGAAAAGGTACTTTGCTCAGTAAAACGCAGAATGTTTTGTAAATTTGTGTTTTGCCTCTTGGTGGCCTTAGCTTGCTGCCTTGGATCTCAGGTAAGCTTTAGTTCCTCCATCCATTTCCATTGTCACTACACTGATTTCTATTGTCTATCCACGCTTTAGTCTGCAAAACGAAATTTCAATTTGGAGCTGCGAAATGTTAGTTGTACACCATTTACAGATCTTGTTCGTCAGCTAGAGTGTGATGTTCGTAAATTGGCCCCAAATCGTTTTGGTTTTAATCTTATGTTTTATCTGAATCGCCCAGTGCCTTTGGATGCTGACCTAGAGATACTGCTGCAGTACCGATTGCCCCATGCCAAAAGGGTAGTGCCTTTGATTAACCTTAAGCTTAAGATATGTGATGTCCTCCTGCATGTGCCCACTGTGCCAATGATTAAGGAAATATTGAATGGCCTAACAAGATTCAGTAATTTTCCATTATCATGTCCTGTCAAGGGGGTAAAATCTTAGGTCCTAAACCTTAAGCATAATCAATTTTTTCTTTTTCCCATCTTCTTTGCAGAATGTCATGTACAATGTAACGAATTTGATTATTACGGACAGTATTTGCCCCCCTTATGCGCCAATTGTAGATTTCAACTTCACCTTGAGTTTTTATGAGGGAAAGCAAACTCTTGTCATATATCTTTTGGAGGGATCAACAACTCGTAAAACTAAAACTTAAAGGATAAGGTGGCAATTTCCAGATATTTTTAAAAAATCCAACCCAATAATTAATCATTCCTAGTAAAGTGAATATGTAGAAATTTTTAAAAGTAAAGGCAATCATAACCAGTATATCAAAATATGTTTTTTTGGGAATTTTATTGAGGACGCGAATTTTCCATAGAAATAACTTTTCACTTATGGGTTTTCAGTTTCATGCAAAAACAGAATTTGGGACGGAAAAACTTTTTCAGTTTAGCGGTATTTTCAGTTAAGTGATTAAGGCGCTTAAAATTTTGCACGAATTCTTCCTTTTAGTGTAGGTCATTTGGTATTGTAAATGGGATATATCAGTCCATATTTTTATAAAGCCATATAAATCGATCCTGGATCTTGACTTCTTGAGATTCTAAGGGCGCAATTCTTATCTTTTTTGGCTGAATTTAGTATGAAGTGTTTTGTTTAACAACAACTTTGCCAAGTATGGTCCAAATCGGTTCGTAACCTGATTTAGCTGCCATATAAACCGATTTCGAGTCATGACTTCTTGAGCCTTTACAGTGCGCTCATCCGATGTGACCAAAATTTTGAACGAGGTGTTTTGTTATGACTTCCAACAACTATGCCAAGTATGGTCTAAATCGGTTCATAAGCTGATATAGCTGACATATAAGCCAAACTCGGAGGGTGCTATTATTATCCGATTTGGCTGAAATTTTGAATGGAATGTTTTGTTTTAACTTCCAACAACTGTGCCAAGTGTGGTTCAAATCGGTTCATTACCTGATATAGCTCCCATATAAACAGATCAAGGATCTTGACTTCTTAAACAGCCAGAGGGGACATCTATGACCCGATTTGTCTGACATTTTGTCTGAATTGCTTTGGCGCATGACTTCCAATGACTGTGCCAAATAAAAATATTTAGGTATTTAAGCAAAAATACAAAAAACATACACATTTTTCATATTTTTTGACTTCTCAACTGTATAACTTTTGACTGAATAATCAAATGCTGACAATTGGTAGGGCATAGTCATTGTAAATTTTGTCACAAATCCAAATCATGCATAAAAATCGAACCACAAATGGCTTTGCAAATTGGAAAATACGAAGCCAATCTCGGTTTCGAATTTTCCGGGATTTGAACCGACGCGTTCGGCATCATAGGCGTACATGCTAAGCTCTGCACCACAGTGACCTCCGAACTGATATAGCCCCCATATAAACCGATGACCAGTTTTAACTTCTTGAGCCCCTAGTACCCTTAATTATACACTACACCTTTACTGTGGTACAGGGTATTATAACTTAGTGAATTTGTTTGAAACACCCAGAAGGAAGAGAGATAGACCCATTGATAAGTATGCCGTTCGGCTCAGAATCACTTTCTGATTCGATTTAGCTATGTCCGTCTGTCTGTCTGTCCATGTTAATTTGTGTACAAACTACAGGTCGGAATTTTCATCCGATCGTCTTTAAATTTGGAAGAGGCATGTTTTTCGGCCTATTAACGAAGCCTATTGAAATTGGAAAAAATCGGTTTAGATTTAGCTATATCCGTCTGTCTATCTATCCATGTTAATTTGTGTACAAACTACAGGTCGGAATCTTTAAATTTGGAAGAGGCATGTTTTTCGGCCTATTGACGAAGCCTATTGAAATTGGAAAAAATCGGTTTAGATTTAGCTATATCCGGCTGTCTATCTATCCATGTTAATTTGTGTACAAACTACAGGTCGGAATTTTCATCCGATCGTCTTCAAATTCGGAATAGGCATTGTTTCGGCCTATTGACGAAGCCTATTGAAATTGGAAAAATCGGTTTAGATTTCGATTTCGTTTGATTTGCAGTAATAATGGAACAAAATGGTCATTTGTTAAAGGATTCTCTCGAAATTTGGCAGGAAGGATTTTCTCTTGACTCTCGGCTTTAACGGTGAAATTTATAGAAATCGGTTCAGATTTAGATATAGCTGTCATATATGTAAATAGCCCGATTTTCACTTCAAGAGCCACTGCAAGCGCATTTATTGACCAATCTTGCCACGACGATTTCCACAATATCTAAGAAGTTTGGTCGAAATCGGTTCAGATTAAGATAAAGCTCCCATATGTTCGTCCGATTTTAAGAAATATTCATTTTAGGAAAATCATTTTTTAACCGATTCTCTCAAAACTTGGCAGGAAGGATTTTTTCTTGACTCTCGACATTACTGGTGAATTTCATAGAAATCGGTTAAGATTTAGATATAGCTACCATATATGTATAGCGCCCGATTTTTATACCCATATGGAGGATGGAGGTATACTAACCTAGTCATTCCGTTTGTACCGCCTCGAAATATCGATCAAGGACCTTATCAAGTATACACATTCTTGATCGTCTCTTCATTCTGAGTCGAACTAGCCATGTCCGTCCGTCCGTCTGTCGAAATGAAGAACGCGTAAAACTAGCCATTTGAAATTTTGCATAGATACTTAATATAGATGTAGGTCTTTGGGGATTGCAAATAAGGCATATCAGTTCAGATTTGGATATAGCTCCCATACAAACCGATTTCCCGAATTGACTTCTTGAGCCCCTGGAAGCCTCACTTTTCATCCGATTTGGCTGAAATTTTGCAGATAGTCTTTCGTTATGAATCGGTCAAGAACCTGATATAGCTTCCTCTTAGTCGGAGAAATAAAATGAACGACCGCATTGAATGGTGTCTAGAACAGAACTCCTCTTTATTTCTTATAAAAACTATCTTAACACCTAATATATACTTAGACTCCTACAAACTGTAGAATCTTAAATATTGGGTTGCCCAAAAAGTAATTGCGGATTTTTCATATAGTCGGCGTTGACAAATTTTTTCACAGCTTGTGACTCTGCAATTGCATTCTTTCTTCTGTCAGTTATCAGCTGTTACTTTTAGCTTGCTTTAGAAAAAAAGTGCAAAAAAAAGTAAAGTTCATTCTAAGTTTTATTAAAAATGCATTTAGTTTCTTTTAAAAAATCCGCAATTACTTTTTGGGCAACCCAATATTTAAGGACAACAAATACAACACACATTGATCCTATTTCCATCCACAGGATATGTAGATAGTGAACTGGCTATCTACATTAGTTGAAACACATATACTCTTAAGGGTTAGAAAATCACTTAGTGATAAACAATACATTTAAATGCTTACTTCTACCTAAGTGTCCCAACATGTGCTCATTTTATGATCTTAGGTTTTATCATAGAAATTCCCTAACTTTTGGTATACGTACTTTGCACACATGTTTGTTATTTGTTGGCCTATCCTCAACCAAACATACAGAACTTTACACTCCCAAATAAACCGATCTCCCGGTTTGACTTCTTGAGCCTCAACTTTCATTCGATTTGGCTGAAATTTTGCACATCATGTTCTGTTATGGCTTCTAGCAATTATGCCGAGTATGATCTGAATCGGTCTATATCGTGTTGTAGCTCCCATATAAACCGATCTCCCGATTTGATTTCTATAGCTCCTGGAAGCCTTAATTTTCATCCGATAGGGCTGCAAATAGTGTTCTGTTATGACTATCAACAACTGTGTCAAGTACGGTCTGAATCGGTCTGTAACCTGATATAGGTCCCATATAAACCGATCTCCCGATTTGACTTCTTAAGCCTCTGGAAGCCTCAATTTGCATCCGATTTGGCTGAAATTTTGCACATCATGTTCTTTTATGACTTCCAACAACTGTGCCAAGTTCAGTCCATATCGGTCTATAACATGATATATTGGGTTGCCCAAAAAGAAATTGCGGATTTTTCATATATTTTTCACAGCTTGTGACTCTGTAATTGCATTCTTTCTTCTGTCAGTTATCAGCTGCTACTTTTAGCTTGCTTTAGAAAAAAAGCGTAAAAAAAGTATATTTGATTAAAGTTCATTCTAAGTTTTATTAAAAATGCATTTACTTTCTTTTAAAAAATCCGCAATTACTTTTTGGGCAACCCAATAGCTCCCATATTAACCGATAGCCCGATTTGACTTCTTAAGCTCTTACAAGCCGCGATTTTTATCCGATTTAGCTGAAATTTTATGTTATGCGTCTCAAAAACTGTGCCAAGTACGGTCGAAATCGGTCTATAACCAGATATAGCTCCTATATTTTAGCAGAATTCTTGGTGGTGGGTTCCCAAGATTCGGCCCGGCATAATTTTACTTGTTTCTTCGCATTTATGGATCAAGCTTTCCAAAATTTTGCACAACGCTTTCCTCGACAACTACCACAATATTTAAGAAGTTTGGTCGAAATCTGTTTAGACTTAGATATAGCTCCCATATATATATTTGTCAAATTTTTGGTAATTTGCAATAATGTTGTCATATGTCAACGGTTGTTATTACAAATATTGAACATATTTCCTCCAAAAGTGATACGACTTGTTTAAATACGGCGAGGTTCGTCAAAATTGGTTCTGAATAAGAGATAGCTACTACTTTGTACTTATAGGATAGGTGTAGGGTATTATACAGTCGGCACCTCATGCCTCATTCAATACCCTATTTTATTGTCACAAAGTAATTCAAATACAAACTGAGTGCATAAGGGAAAATTTTTAGCAGAATCCTTGATGGTGGGTAACCAAGATTTGGTCCTCCCTCAACTTAACACGCTATTGCTTGTTATTTGATTTTATATATGGCTTAGGTTTTGTTATGTTGGACAAAATTGCTTGATATAATATGGCACCAATTACTTCTTCTAATTTGCTAAGCCTAATTAGTTAGATATTTGCTATGCGATGATTGTTAGAATAATGAGAAAATAATGTAGTCTGCTTACTAAAATTAACAAAAACAAGGTAAACAAAAAAAAAAGAGTTAGCCACGTAGACATTGGATCTGGCCACGTAGACTTTGTTCCAAGTTTTTGTTGTAAGGAATTGCTTGAAGAGCCACATCGAAGATCATCATGTTGTTCAAAGTAATTTTGCTACTATCTCTAGCAGGATTCTTAATACAAATTCAGGTCAGTGCTTCTTAAGACATTTTTAATTTTTGTTTTTTAAAAAACGATTTTGTACAAAAATTTTTCTTGATCATTTCCTATTCTCCCACTTTGTATCAAGGCCAAGAGAAACTTCAACCTGGAGTTCCATAAGCTCAGTTGCAAGTCCTATACGCCCATCATGAAACAGGGCTCGTGTGATTATAAGAAACTGGCCATTGGTCGCTATGCCTTCAATGCAATGCTGGAATTGCAAAGCCCCTTGGACCCGGCCGCCATGATTTTCATAGCAATCGATTATAGAATGCCACCGGCTATAACATCACAATCGTTTTTTAAACTGAAAACAAAACTATGCGATCTGCTAAAAGGCATAAGAACAGTGCCAATCGTAAAGAATGTTATAAAGGATGTTCTTAAGAATAGTAATTTTCCCACCTCATGTCCCATATGTGCGGTAAGAGGTTTAATAATTTTAGCTCCCAAAACTTTTAATTTCTTTATAATTTTTTGTTTGCTTCATAATTATAGAATGTTATGTATTATATGTCTAATATGGTGGTAACCTCGGAGATATTGCCCGAATTCGTTCCCAGTGCTGGATTCAATTTATCTTTGAATTTTTTCAACAAAGAGGCCTTAATCATTGACTGGAAATTGGAAGGTAGCATTGTTAAGAAAACATAATTTTTTTTCTATAAATTAAATTTTAAATTATTTGGTATATAAGTGTTTGTGTTTGAAAATGTGTTAATGGTGATGGTTTAATGTATAAATTAATTATTCATGTTAATAAACAAGATTAAATCTTTGATATACAGCAAGAAACATATAAAAGCGTGAAAAAATCGGCCGAGAGGAATTTTGAATACTCAAAAAAAGTCACTAGTGGAAAAAACTACCGCGACTCCGGGCAAAACGGAAAAAAAGTTATATTAAAAACAAGTAAAAGCGTGCTAAGTTCGGCCGGGCCGAATCTTATATACCCTCCACCATGGATCGCATTTGTCGAGCTCTTTTCCCGGCATCTCTTCTTAGGCAAAAAAAGGATGTAAGAAAGATTTGCTCTGCTATTACAGCGATATCAAGATATGGTCCGGTTTGGACCACAATTAAATTATATGTTGGAGACCTGTATCAAGAAGTCAAGATCCCAGATCGGTTTATATGGCAGCTATATCAGGTTATGAACCGATTTGAACCATATTTGGTACAGTTGTTGGATAAAATAACAAAATACTACGTGCCAAAATTCATTCAAATTGGATAAGAATTGCGCCCTCTAGAGGCTCAAGAAGTCAAGACCCAAGATCGGTTTATATGGCAGCTATATCAGGTTATGGACCGATTTGAACCATACTTGGCACAGTTGTTGGATATCGCAACAAAACAGGTCGTGCAAAATTTCATTCCAATCGGATAAGAATTGCGCACTCTAGAGGCTCAAGAAGTCAAAACCCCAGATCGGTGTATATCGCAGCTATATCAGGTTATAAACCGATTTGAACCATACTTGGCACAGTTGTTGGATTTCGTAACAAAACACGTCGTGCAAAATTTCATTCCAATCGGATAAGAATTGCGCACTCTAGAGGCTCAAGAAGTCAAAACCCCAGATCGGTTTATATGGCAGCTATATCAGGTTATGGACCGATTTGAACCATACTTGGCACAGTTGTTGGATATCGCAACAAAACACGTCGTGCAAAATTTCATTCCAATCGGATAAGAATTGCGCACTCTAGAGGGTCAAGAAGTCAAAACCCCAGATCGGTGTATATCGCAGCTATATCAGGTTATAAACCGATTTGAACCATACTTGGCACAGTTGTTGGATTTCGTAACAAAACACGTCGTGCAAAATTTCATTCCAATCGGATAAGAATTGCGCACTCTAGAGGCTCAAGAAGTCAAAACCCCAGATCGGTGTATATCGCAGCTATATCAGGTTATAAACCGATTTGAACCATACTTGGCACAGTTGTTGGATTTCGTAACAAAACACGTCGTGCAAAATTTCATTCCAATCGGATAAGAATTGCGCACTCTAGAGGCTCAAGAAGTCAAAACCCCAGATCGGTGTATATGGCAGCTATATCAGGTTATGGACCGATTTGAACCATACTTGGCACAGTTGTTGGATTTCGTAACAAAACACGTCGTGCAAAATTTCATTCCAATCGGATAAGAATTGCGCACTCTAGAGGCTCAAGAAGTCAAAACCCCAGATCGGTGTATATCGCAGCTATATCAGGTTATAAACCGATTTGAACCATACTTGGCACAGTTGTTGGATTTCGTAACAAAACACGTCGTGCAAAATTTCATTCCAATCGGATAAGAATTGCGCACTCTAGAGGCTCTAGAAGTCAAGACCCAAGATCGGTTTATATGGCAGCTATATCAAAACATGGACCGATATGGCCCATTTACAATACCAACCGACCTACACTAATAAGAAGTATTTGTGCAAAATTTCAAGCGGCTAGCTTTACTCCTTCGGAAGTTAGCGTGCTTTCGACAGACAGACGGACGGACGGACGGACGGCCAGACGGACGGACATGGCTAGATCGACATAAAATTTCACAACGATCAAGAATATATATACTTTATGGGGTCTCAGACGAATATTTCGAGTAGTTACAATCAGAATGACGAAATTAGTATACCCACCATCTTATGGTGGAGGGTATAAC
Source organism: Stomoxys calcitrans (assembly GCF_963082655.1). Lineage (NCBI taxonomy): Eukaryota > Metazoa > Arthropoda > Insecta > Diptera > Muscidae > Stomoxys > Stomoxys calcitrans. Next base: position 7,531,609 of record NC_081556.1, read on the forward strand.
AAAAAAAATCATAAACATTTAGTCTTTAGATAAAATTTACTTAAAACTAGCTGAACCGGACCCGCTGCGCTGCGTCTTGTTTTACTTTATGTGGAACAAAATTATTGAAATACCATGCTAGGAAAAAACTTTACATATATCGCTTAAAAAATAGTATAACAATATAAATGCCTTTATCTGAATCCCAGATTATCTTTATAGGTCTATGAATTCGCTTGGAGAGTTAAGGGTCATTAACGTTTGGTACTGCATTTTTAAAAGTCTTTATTTCAGCTCGATATTGTCCTCATGTCCGATTTGGGGGGTTTTCGGGGGTGTGGGGGTCCCCTGGACACTTCGCCCTGAAAAAAATATCAGCATCGTGCTCTTCTCTTAAATACAATTTATTTAGACCCCATATTGTCATTGCTTTAAGAGGATTTTATCGAATGAGACGTCCTCAAACGTTTGACCCAAAATTTGTACTCTTTAGAGGTTGTTTTGGGAAAGGGGCGGTGCCCCAAATATATAGTCCCACATTTGGATAACAGATTCGTTTTCTACTCCCAAATACCTTTATTTGAGCCCCACATTACTATGGCCAGTAAATAATTGCTGTTTGTGGGGTATTTTTGGGGAAGGGGTAGACCCCCAGAAAATTGGTCCCGACAGTGGGTATCAATTTCGCACTCTTCTCCGCAATACTTTTCATTTGAGCCCCACATTGATGTGTTTGGTAAATATGTTCGATTTAGGGGTTTTTTGGGAGTGGGATGGTCCCCCAAACACTTAGCCCTGAAAATATATCCGCATTGTGACCTACTTTCAAATTTCAATTATTTGAACCCCATATTGTCATTGGCCTCAAAATTTGATATCAAATTTGTTTCTGATCTTAAATACGTTTCATTTAAGCCCCCTATTGCAAAAGTCAGTAAATATTTTCGGTTTGGGGTATGAGCCCTAAAAACCCTCAATATCAAGATCCACTCCCTTTAAGACCCAAATTGTGATGGTGAGCAAATGTGTCCTATTTGGGGGTTTGTATGGCGGTGGGACGTCCCTTAGGCAGTTGGTCCCGTATGTTGATATCATATTCGTGGTCCACCCCCAAATATCTTTCATTTGAGTCCCATATTTCCAGAGTCGGAAAATATGACCAGTTTGGGGAGTGTTTTGGGGGATGACCGTTCAGTGACTTGGCCCTCAAAAAATATATTGGGTTGCCCAAAAACTAATTGCGGATTTTTTAAAAGAAAGTAAATGCATTTTTTAAAAAAATTTGAAATAACTTTAATCAAATATACTTTTTTTTACACTTTTTTTTAAAGCAAGCTAAAAGTAACAGCTGATAACTGACAGAAGAAAGAATGCAATTACAGAGTCACAAGCTGTGAAAAAAATTTGTCAACGCCGACTATATGAAAAATCCGCAATTACTTTTTGGGCAACCCATTTATATCAGATTCGAGTTCTACTCTAAAATACCTCTTATTACAGCCCCATATTGGAATGGTAAGCAAATGGTGTTATGGGAATGGGGTGGCCCCATAGTCACTTTTTCCCGAATATTGTTGTCAAATTTGTGATTTACCACCAAAGACCTTTCATTTGAGCCCCATATTATTATGGTCGTTAATTTGTCCTCTTTGGGGGTGTTTTTGGGGGGAGGGCCCCCCAACACTTGGCCCCACATTAGGATATCAGATTGGTATTCTACACTCAAATACCTTTTATTTAAGCCCAATAATGCTATGGTCAGTAAATAAGTCCTGCTTGGGGAGTGGTTCGTATTTTGCACTCAAATACCTTTTATTTAACCCCCATATTGCCATGGTCAGTAAATAAGTCCTGTTAGGGGGGTGTTTTGGGGAAGGAGTGGATCTGCAGAAACTTGGTCCCGCATTTGGATATCAGATTCGTATTATACTCGCAAATACCTTTCGTTTGAGTCCCATATTGCCATGGTCGGTAAATATGTCCGATTAAGGCGTGTTTTGGGGGTTGGAGTGGTCCCCCTAACACTTGGTCCAATAATTGGATATCAGTACATTTTCTTATCGTAAATACCTTTCATTTGAGTGCCATATTGTCCTGATTGGTCTAAATATATATTAGGTAGGTTTTGGGGGTGGGGCGGCCCCCGTAGGTACCCCATCAAATGTCGGGAGACTAAAAAACTTCTAATTATTTCAAATTTGGGATATTCCAAATCGGATAAAAATAAAGCTTTTATGGACTTCAGACCCTTTATCCGGAGATCGGTGTATATGAAAGCTATATCTAAATATAGTTCGATCTGAACCAAATTTGGGACGGATGTTGGGCGGCCTAAAACTATTCACTGTTTCATATTTTAGCGAAATCCGTTAAAAAATAAAGCATTTATGGGCTTCAGACCCTTTATCGGCAGATCGGTCTATATGGCAGTTCGATCTGAAACAAATTTGGGACGGATGTTGGGCGGCCTAAAACTATTCACTGTTTCATATTTTAGCGAAATCCGTTAAAAAATAAAGCATTTATGGGCTTCAGACCCTTTATCGGCAGATCGGTCTATATGGCAGCTATATATAAATATAGTCCGATTTGAACCAGATCTGGGTCGGACGTCGGGAGGCCTTAAACCACTCACTGTTTCAAATTTCTGCGAAATCGTGTAATAAATAAAGCTCTTATGGGCTTCAGACGCTTTATCGGAAGATCGCTCTACATGGCAGCTATATCCGACCTAATCCATATTTAGGTCCGATGTTTGGAGGTTTAAACTAATCGACTGTTTCAATTTTCAGCGAAATCGGGTAATATATATAACGCTTCTATCAGCTTCAGACCCTTTATCGGGAGATCGGTCTATATGACAGCTATATCTAAATATAGTCCGATCTGAACCATATTTAGGTCCAATGTTGGGAGGCCTAAAGCTACTCACTGATTCAACTTTCAGCGAAATCGGATAAAAAATAAACCTTTTACGGGCTTCAGACCCTTCATCGGGAGATCGGTCTATATGGCAGCTATATCTAAACATAGTCCGATCTGAACCATATTTCGGTCATATATCGGAAGGTCTAAAAATACTAATTTTTTCAAATTTGAGCAAAATCGGATGAAAAATAAAGCATTTATGGGCATTGGACCTTTTATCGGAAGATTGGTCTATATAGCAGCTATATCCAAATATGGTCCGAATTGGCCCGTTCAAAAATTCATCCTGCGTGCATCAAAAATACGTATGTGTGTCGAATTTCAGCTCATCTTACTCAGCTGTTGAGTGATTACAACGGGCGGACGGACAGATGGACAGACACACGGACATCGTTAAATCGTCTTAGAATTTTACGACGATACGAAAAATATGTACTTTGCAAGGTCGAAAATTGATATTTCGATGTGTTGCAAAAGGCATGACTTAACGAATATACCACCTATCCTACGGGGGTGGGTTTAAAAATCTCTGTACGAAAAATGTGGAAAAATGGTCGCGTATGCTGATGACGCGGCTATTGCGGTTAGGGGAAGTTTCCCAGCACTCTAAGAGATATACTTCAGGCTGCTCTACGTGCAACAGCGAAGGGAGCTACCGAAAGAGGTAGTTATTTTCAGCAGGAGATACAAGTTGCCACAGTGGCACCTGTCTCCTTGGGAGGAGAGAATGTTCCATTTAAAGACAGCGCAAAATACCTGGATTTGAGCTTCATATCCAACTTTTTGTAAAGGGAAAGAAAGGTAACTCTTGCCCTATACACCTGCAAGAGAGCCATTGGCAAAAAGTTTGGGGTTAAGATCGCGTGTCATGCATTGGGTATATACTGCAGTTGTCAGACCTATAATGCTATATGGTGTTGTGGTTTGATGGACGGCGCTTCAAAAGTCCACCTACTGTTCAATACTTAAACGCATCCAAAGGATGGCTTGTTTGTGCATCACAGCCACACAGAGGACGACACCATCTGATGCACTGAATTTAATGCTACATCCAATGCCTCTGGACATTGTGGCCAGACAAATTGCTGCAGCCACTTTGGTCATGAGGCGACCAAGTGGGCTTTGGGGTGTACTCTAAAGATCTAGAACTGGTCATATCGAAAAGGTTACCCGACCACTGTAATGTGCATCAAGCGGAGATCTTTGCACTTCCTTAAGGAAGTGGTGGAATGGCTAAGATATAATTCCATAACGACGATTGGCCTAAATACCTTCTTAGGCAGCCCGGCAGACATTAAATCCCTGGAGAACGTATTTCTGAACTCAAAAAGCGTCCTCGATTGTAGCAGATCTCTCAACAAGATGACTGAGCAGTTTAAAATTCACCTGTTCTGGGTGTCGGGCCACTGATATGACTCAGGTAATTGTAAATGTAATACATTCCAAAAATACTGGAATCTGGGGGTATGCCTCTAGCAACATGTAAAGTAAATTTTCAGGACCAGGCCCGAAGGACAACGAATGATAGATGGTCACAAAGAGGAGACTGTGAGAATTCCAAAACTATGTGGCCTAATCTAGACTTGAAGAGGTCTGCCGCTTTGCTGTCATTGGCTAGAACAGAGGTCTCAGTCATTGTGTCCGCCATGACAGGTCACTATCTAATCGGAAAACATGCTGACAGACTGAAGGTTGCCAGTAACGACTTTTGCAAAAGCTTTGAGGACATCGAAGAAGAAGAGAAGAGAAGAGATAGAACACCTTCTGTGTGTGTCCCACACTAGCAGTCAGAAGGAGTTCTCCTTTAGGTTCTCATTTCTTTGAGAACCTGTCTCATTTAGCGTATGTGAACATACGCAAGTTGTTGGGCTTTATGAAGCGATATGAATGGTTCAACGGTAGGAACTAGACGGCTTCTTACCTCTTCTGTTCCTGTGGTATCACAATGGACGAAAAGTGAGTCTAATGGCAGACTGTCACTTAAACGTAACCTAGCTATACCTATCTGGAATTTTGAACCATCATTTTATGAACCGGGAAATACTTCTTGAGCTCGTGATGATTTCTGCTATGACCGCTTATATTCAAACTAGGTATGATTCAAATCAGTCTATATTGCTTTCATATAAAGCTATCTTTTGATTTGCCTGTAAGGAGAAACCGTGCAAAGAACTTGCCAAGTGCGATCTATGGTAGAGGGTATAAAAGATTGGTCCCGGCCGAACTTGCCATGTTTGTACTCATTTCTGTGTGCTAGTAGTTATCAAACCTTTAAAGCTATATGGTATTGTGGTCTGCTGAACTGCGCTAAAAAAATCCAACTACTGTTTCATACTCAGCCGCGTCCAAATTAAGCCACTAAAACCTCACCCAGAAAAATTAAACTTTATTTTTATTTCAAAATTACCGCATTTTTAAAGCGAAATTCTTGATACATGACACATTTTTTAGTTTCTTATCACTGTAGATCCTTTTAGAATATAAATGCCGATCAGCTTTCGATCGTTATAGAACTTCAATGTGTAGTTAAAATGCAGGCTTGGTGTATAGGTGGGGAAAAATTTATCCACGACAATAAAATCGGTTACATTGTACATGACATTCTAAAGGAAGTAGAAAATATGAGTCCTAGAAAATTCATTCTTTGCCCCAATCACTCTACATTGACTTACCCCTTTTATGGGACAATTGTAGGGTAAATTACTAACGCCCATTAATTCTTTGAAGAGCTCCTTTATCAAGACCGCAGCCTTTAAATTGACCAAAGCATCGCAAATATTTAATTTCACTTCCAGGAATTTTATAATTTTGCTAGTGTTTGGCTGGGAAATATGAATCAAAATCTCTATTTCGGCATTTTTTGCCAATTGACGAGACAGGGTGATCATAACGCTGATGGCATAGCGATTTTTGGCCAACTTTCTCAAGCAACAGTCCCAATCTTGGAACAAATCCGTGACGTTTTTAACTTCAACACTATGCAAGATCAAGTCAAATGGACGCTTTGCGGACTGCGAAAGGATTTGAGCGTAAGAAAGCCACCAGGATAGCGTACTCATTTCCATCAACCTACCTCTATGTTGTTGATGTTTTGGCAAAATATCATTAAAATCAACAGAACTTTTTGAAACATTTTAAAGTCCACTAGTCAAAGTTCTACACTAAAACATCCTAGAAATTAATAACAAATAATTTGGGTATAAAAGGGTCGTGCGGCTTTAAATTACGAAATTGGGCAATTAAAAAAAATAAATACAAGCAAGAATTTAATTTGAATTGACCTTTCACTTAATTTTGAATGGACTTTTAATTTGAATAAAAACAAATGAAAACAATTAAAAAAGTCATTAAGTTTTCGCAGGCTGAACTTTGGATACATAACAACGTAGATATAATCATTATCAAACTGAAGGGTGATTTTTTAGCTATTATCTTTTTGGCAACATTGGTCTAAACGTGAGTGAGCTACGTTTCGTGTTTTGTATCAAACATTTTCAGTTTAGTCTATAATCTTATCATGAATCGTCTTACCAACGAACAATGCTTGCAATTTATTGAATTTTATTATCAAAATGCGTGCTCTGTTAAGAAAATTTATGGCGCGCTTCTTCCATTTTACGACGAAGCTCATTTTTGACTCAATGGGTATGTAAATAAGCAAAGCAGTCGATTTTAGAGTGAAAATCAGCTAGAAACATTGCAAGATCTACTAATGCATCCAGAAAATGTCATAGATTGATGCGGTTTATGGGCTGGTGACATCATTGGACCGTACTTCTTCAAAGATGATGCGAATCGTATCGCAACTGTGAATGGTGAGCACTACCGTGAGATGATATCCAACTTTTTTTTGGACCAAAATGCAAGAGCTTGACTTGCATGACATGTGGTTTCAACAAGACGAAGGCACATGCCACACAGCACGCGTAACAATGGACTTATTGAGAGGCAAGTTCGTTGAACATTTTATAACACGTCCGGGACCGGTCTATTGGTCACCTAGATCGTGCGATTTAGACTATTTTTTGTGGGTCGATGTGATGTCATGTCATGTCATGTCTTTATAGACAAGCCCGCTGTCTTTATAGACAAGCCCGCTTCAATTGACGCATTGGAAGACAACACGGAAGCATTTATTCGTGAGATACAAGCCGAAATGTTGGAAAAAGTATGCCAAAATTGGACTAAGCGGATGGACCAGTCAGGGCCAATATATGCATGAAAAAATCTTCAAAGGCCATCTTAGTGCAGATGGTAGCATGTCCGCCTATGACACTTAACGCCTGAGTTCGACTCCTGGCGAGAACATGAGAACAAAAATTTAAGCGATGGTTATCCCCTTCGAATGCTGGCGACATTTCTTAGGTACTATGTCTTGTAAAATTTTCTCCCCAAAAAGGTGTCGCACTGCGGCGCGCCGTTCGGAATGCATTTGCAATCTTCAAAGGTTAAATTATATGGATCGTACTATCGAAGCAAATAAAGATTTCATGCATTTTTCTGATGTCTTTTTTTTTTGAAAAACTTTCTTTATATGTGCTAATTAAAAAAATAAATTTCAAGTCACCCGATGTATACTATGACAGTTTTCTAATTTTTAAGAGCTGCAGCTCGATTTGTGAAGAAAGTACCATTTACTATGTTTTTGTACCTAAAAGCACGAATTTCAAAAAAAAAGATCTAGTCGCCGAATATATACTGTCAAGATGTCAATATACTCTCGAACGTCCTACATGACAGTTTGCTGTTGTTTTTATTTGGAGGAAATTTTTCTGCCTGAAATTTGGCCGTATCTTGTGATTTACAACATCAGTGTCAAGTTTTATCCGAATCGGTAAATATGGTGACTTCTTGAGACCAAAATAATTCAAATACAAACTCTGTTAATGAGGGTACATCTTTAGCCATGGTGGTGGGTACCCAAGATTCGGCCCGGACGAACTTAGCACGTTTTTACTTGTTTTGACTCCATATGTCCTCTAAACCCATGCAAAGTAATGTTTGCACCTAAAAATATTTCTCAATTTAGATTTTAATTTTCGATGTTACTTAAGGGATGTAGGGATTTTTGAACAAAAAAAGAACTTTGAATATCGCACCACAAATGAAGATTTGGCAGCCCGAACAAATTTTCGAAATGCTGAGGTTACCAATTCTAGGGGCCTGCAAAAAGGCGCCTGGACCACTAAGGGCCTTTACATTTTCCACATGATCTCTATAACACTTCAGGTATAGCCATTTCAAAGAATTATCTCTAACCGTTCTCAAATGGAAAATATTTTACTATTTTTTTTTCGATTTTATCCCACTGTGTGTCGCCGTTCGGTGTTACACTTGTTGTCAAAAATGTATGAATGTACGAATTTAAAAAAAAAATTATTAAAGTTGAATGGATTACTCACCAAAGGAGAGCTCACTCGGAGGCCAATTTAGCTCATTGTGATAGCCTAGAAAGAAAGAGAAGAGAAGATATGAGACTTCGGACCATATTCAGAGGTTATACAAAGAGGTGTCGCATTGCGGGACGCCGTTCGGACTCGGCTATAAAAAAAGGTCCCTTATCATTGAGTTTAAACTTGAATGGGAAAGCACTCATTGATGCGATCGGAAAGCACTCATTCCTGGTGGTAATGTTCTTCCTTAGGGTAAAGTTCTTATTAGGGGATGGATGGCACCTCAGACATTTCGACTCAGATATGGATATCAAATTTAATTAGAGCCCCATATTGCCATGGTAAATATGAATCGTTTAGAGGGTGATTTGGGGCGGCCACCGGCACTTTGCACTAACAATAGATAACAAATTCTTTCTTTTTTCCCAACGGAAATGAAGTTCAGTTTACTGCGTATCCCCAAAACACTTGGCCTCAAAATTGGATATCAAATTCGTTTTCTGTTTTCAAATACCTTTCATTTGAGTCCCACATTGTCATAATGGGTCAAATAACCCATTTGACGTATCTTTAGGAGCAAAACGCCACCTAGACGCAAATTTTAATGTCATATTGGTAATCTAATCCCTACTAACTTCCATTTCAGCCCCATATACCCATGGTCGGCTAATATGCCCATTTGGGGGTATTTGGGAGTGGGCGACCTCCTATTACTTGGACTTAATGTTTTATGCCATATTTGTGATCTACTGCCTAATACCTTTCATTTAAATTCCATATTGAGTCCTCTGTTTAGAGGAGTTTTGGGGTTGGGGAGGCCCGCTGGGTACTTGGACCCAAATTTTAATACCGTATTCGTTTTCTGGTCTCCAATTCCATTTATTTGATACCCTTATTGCGCCCATCGTACCACTTTGGGATATGGGTGGCATTCTTGGGGTAAAGGGGAGGGTCCGCCTCCATCCGATATCTAAAAATATCATAGCCTATGCTTCCTTCCAGACAAACTTATACAATCTATGAAAATTTTAAGAAAATCCGTTCAGCCAAATATCATATAGTCATAATGGGTCTAATGGCGTTTTTGAGGGGTCGCGTGACTCCTATATTTCGATCTGATTTTGTATGCCAGATTCGAAATCTTCTCCCGAATACCTTTCATTTGAGCCCCATATTGAAATGAACATCCAATATGTCTGTTTGGGGGAGTTTTGGGGTTGGGGCGGCCCGCTGGTTGTTTCCACTCAAATTTTTATACCATATTCGTATTCTATTGAGTTGCCCAAAAAGTAATTGCGGATTTTTTAAAAGAAAGTAAATGCATTTTTAATAAAACTTAGAACTTTAATCAAATATACTTCTTTTACACTTTTTTTTCTAAAGCAAGCTAAAAGTAACAGCTGATAACTGACAGAAGCAAGAATGCAATTACAGAGTCACAAGCTGTGAAAAAATTTGTCAACGCCGACTATATGAAAAATCCGCAATTACTTTTTGGGCAACCCAATACTATGCAATACCTTTCATTTGATACCTATATTGTCCCGATCGGTCCACTTTTGGTCCATCCCTCTTCCGATGCCGAAAAATTATATAGCCTATGTTTCCTTCTAGACCAACCTACACAATATGCGAAAATTTCGAGAAAATCGTTTTTGCCGTTTTTCAGTCTATACGGAACAAACAAACCGAGTCCCATATATACGTTATTGGTTAATGGGCCCATTTCTGCTTTTTTGTGGAGATGGGGTGACCTCCTATATTTTGACATGGATTGGTTTGTCAGATTCGTTTTCTACTCCCGCATACTTTTCATTTGATACCCATATTGTCCTTATCGGTCCACTTTTGATTTTGGGTGGTGTTTTTGGGGTAACGGTGGAGGGTCCGCCCCCTTCTGTTATCAATAAATTATAAAGTCTATTCCTACTACCGAATACCTTACATTTGAGTCCCTTATTGTCATGATCGTCAAATAAACCTATTTGAAGAGGTTTTGGAGCTGGGGCGGCCCCCCAGGTGCTGGGACCCAACTTTTATTATGAAATTCTTACCCTACTCTTGAATACCTTTCATCTGAATCCCATATTGTCCCGATCGGTTCAATTTTATTTTTGGGTAGTACTTTAGGGGAGTGTCCGCCCCCCCTCCCGATATCAAAAAATTATATAGCCTATGTTTCCTTCCAGACCAAACTACACAATCTGTGAAAATTTCAAGGTAATCGGTTCAGCCGTTTTTGAGTCTATACGGAACAAACACAAATTGAATTTTATATTGGGTTGCCCAAAAAATAATTGCGGATTTTTCATATAGTCGGCGTTGACAAATTTTTTCACAGCTTGTGACTCTGTAATTGCATTCTTTCTTCTGTCAGTTATCAGCTGTTACTTTTAACTTGCTTTAGAAAAAAAGTGTAAAAAAAGTATATTTGATTAAAGTTCATTCTAAGTTTTATTATAAACGCATTTACTTTTTGGGCAACCCAATATATAAGATATATTTGTATATGTTTTATACATATATTTATATATATGTAATACATATATTACATTTAGTTGAAGCTATAATGGATTAAGTAACCTCAGCTAAGTTGTACTAAAATTTTAAATTTTAGATCTCGGTACAGTGGCCCCTTGGGTATGGTGAGTGGCAAACAGTTTCTGGTTCTCATAAAAACTCACCGTATAGTTGAATGCCAATATGGGTGTGTAGGGTGGAAAAACCTCATCGGATATTATAAAGCCGGTCATATTATACACCTCATTCTGCACGCATGGAAAGAGACGCATTTAAATCAACATTTTTTAGTACATATGTATACTTCTGCACATCACTTACTCCTTTTATGGGACATGTGTATGGTATGTTGCTATTGTGTATAAGTTCAATGAATAGCTTTTTGAGTAAAGGTACGGTCTTTAGCTGTTCAAGGGCATCGCATATATTCAACTTAATTTGAAGGAATTTCACAATATTTTGACCCTTGGGCAATACATAAGTCACCTCAATGCCAATCTCGGCGTTTCTTAGTAATTGGCGCTCCAACATTAGAGCACAATCAGATGCAAAGCGATTTGTATCCAATTTGGTAAAAGCACAATTGAAGAACTTCATGGGTGAGCGAAAGTTGTCACAGTTGATTTTGTAGATTTCCACATTGAAAGATCGCCTGGCTGTCTGTGTTCAAAGTGTCTTTGAAACAAAAAATTTTTCACAACTATTGCAAGTGGGGCCACTTACCTGAACCGATTTGAGGCCAGTCAGCATTATTACCAGCAACAAATATCTTGACATTTTCCCAAGTATTGCAATAAGCAACTGCTTTTAATATCTAATATTTCGAAACACAAATAGTTTTTGTTTTTTTAAATGTTAATATCACTTAAACGCTCACTTTCAATCAATGATAGCATTTAATCAGTTTGTAGTAATGAGACCCTCTACATTTAAAAATCCAACTTAATAGCAATCATTTATTGCACATGCCAATAATTTATGAAATTTGTGCAGAACACATGCCGCACATCATAGAGCGCGACACAGAAAATAATCGCTTACTCCGATAGGAGGGAATGAATTCATTATTGTTTTGCTTAGAAACATAGATATCAGGAAGGTTACCCGACCACTTTAGTGCATAGCAAACGGTGATCATTTCAATTAATTAGGAGGTGGAATTGATCATGACAAAGATATAATGTCATAAAAATATCTTTACAGACAGCCAGGCAAAAATATTTCTGAATTCAAAAACTGCCCTCGACTGTTGCAGACCTCTCCACGAAAAACCGTGATGATTAACTATAAAGTCTGTATCCAAACTACCACAGACGGACGGACACGGCTATATCGTTATAAAATTTACATCGGACAAGAATATATACTGTGGTGGAAAAATAATAGGGACAACAGTTACCAAGAACAATATTTAGCAAGAGATCACGAAAACATGGTTACTTCTGTTAAAGGCTGAACCTTATTATTCGAACACCTGTTGAATTTTGAACGGTAATATTAGGTTACTTACTTTACCTTAATTGGCTATGACATAACATTTGTTCCAATAGCTGAACGTAAAATAGCTGTCCAAGTGTCTCGATCTTCTGCGCTCATTCTAAAATCTCTGACACCAAGTTTCGAGGTGTCTCCCACCACTGGATCTTTCCATCGGGCTTTTGGTCTTCCCGGCTTGCGTGTAAAATTATGTTCGCCTTCAAAAGACTTCTATGCTGGAGCTTCTTCATGCATTCTGACAACATTACTAGCCAACGCAGCCATTGTATTTTGATGAGTGTAACTATACTCTCGTCGTCATACAGCTCATACACCTCGTGGTTCACGCGTCGCCTATATTCTCCATTAACGCCAACTGGCTCATATATTTTATGAAGAATCTTTCTCTCAAATACTCCAAGCACTGCCTCATATGCTTTCACAAGTACCCATGCTTCAGAACCATATAACAACACGGGTAGTATGAGTGTCTTGTATAGTGTAAACTTCGTCTGTCGAGAGGTGGCCTTGTTTCTAAACTGCACATTTAGTCCAAAGTAGCATTTGTTCGCCAGTACTATTTTTCGCTTTATCTTCAAACTGGTGTCATTCGTTTCGGTTACGGCGGTGCCGAGGTAAAGGGTGATTTTTTTGAGGTTAGGATTTTCATGCATTAGTATTTGACAGATCACGTGGGATTTCAGACATGGTGTCAAAGAGAAAGATGCTCAGTATGCTTTGACATTTCATCATGAATAGACTTACTAACGAGCAACGCTTGCAAATCATTTTCAGTGAATGGGCCCTAGAAAAGTTGGCAGAAAATCCGCTTTTTTATCGACAAATTTTGTTCAGCGATGAGGCTCATTTCTGGTTGAATGGCTACGTAAATAAGCAAAATTGCCGCATTTGGAGTGAAGAGCAACCAGAAGCCGTTCAAGAACTGCCCATGCATCCCGAAAAATGCACTGTTTGGTGTGGTTTGTACGCTGGTGGAATCATTGGACCGCATTTTTTCAAAGATGCTGTTGGACGCAACGTTACGGTGAATGAACACATTTCGAACCGAACACTGATTTTGGTAATAAAATTCAATGATTTGTAAGCGTTGCTCGTTAGTAAGTCTATTCATGATGAAATGTCAAAGCATACTGAGCATCTTTCTCTTTGACACCATGTCTGAAATCCCACGTGATCTGTCAAATACTAATGCATGAAAATCCTAACCTCAAAAAAATCACCCTTTATATACATCTCAACGTTGTGGTTCCCAACTTTCTCCATTTTCTGTTTGTTTCTCTTTCAAGACGAGCGCAATGATCGGAGATTGCAAATGGAAAAGGAAAGCCAAAGATAGCAACACACACACCAACCATTATGGAACGTGGGTTGGTATGTTGTATTTGAATCGTATTAATTGCGAAAACGCATCTACGGTACAATTACTACATTAACCACGCTCGACAACCCTGTCTTTTAGCTGTACTTTCTCCCAATGCATGTATTTTTGTGTAATGAATGACTTTTTTTCTGTGGCAATTACACTTCTTCCGTACCACACATGATTTTATGCATCTGTTGGAAGTTGTATTCATGACTTCGAATGCTAGACAACGGCAATGGCTCTCGTTGTTGCTCCGTGTGCCTAGGTTCGAATCCCGGCCGGGCTCTCCATTTTTTTATCTGCTCGGTTGTACAAGACGTTTTGGGAGTTGAAACCGTCCATTTCGTCTTATCTCCATTTACCGGCAGACCCATTTTCACTGACTCTCTTTCGATTCTTTCAAAGGCAGACCTATGATGCCGATGTCATCGTCATAGGCGAGTAGCATGTGTTCTCTTATAATTAGTGTGCCATATATATTCCCATTTGCATCTTCCATAATCTTCTCCAGCAGGATATTAGAGATCACACGCTAGGCTGTCTCCTTGTCTGAAACGTCGTTTGGTATTGAATGGTTTGGAGCAATTTTTTCTTATTCTTACTAAGCAACGCGTATCAGTAAGTGTCATCTTTCAGTCTTATTAATTTTGCAGGGATACCAAACTCAGACATGGCTTGAAATACCTTTGAACGTAAAAAAGGTATAGAAAGCGGCTTTGTAGTCAACAAAGAGATGGTGGGTGTTGATTTGTTCTTCTCGGGTCTTTTCCAGGATTTGGCGCAGTATGAATATCTGATCCAGGGTGGATTTTCCAGGTCTAAAGCCGCATTGATAGGGCCCGATTATCTCATTGACTTTAGGTTTTAATCTTTCATACAGTACGCTCGAGAGTATCTTGTATGTGATGGGGAGGAAACTTATTGCTCTGTAGCTGGCACATTCCGTCTTGTCTCCTTTCTTGTGTACGGGACATAGTATGCTGAGGTTCCAATCATCGGGTATGCGTTCTTCCAGCCAGATTGTGCAGATAAGCTGATGCATACGCCTTATCAGCGTGTCGCCTCCGGTCTGAAATAGTTCAGCAGGTTACCCGTCGGCTCTTACTGCCTCGTTGTTCTTTAGTCGGGTCACTGCTACTTGAACCTCATTCTGACCATCATCATTGATTGGTTTTGCGGTATCTTCTTCGCCGCCACCGTCGAACACTAGCAGTTGCGTAAAATGTTCTTTCCATATCCTCAGCATGCTATCTGTGTCAGTTACCAGATTTCCTTCTTTGTCTCTGCAGAAGGATGTGCCTGCACCAAAGCCATCGGTTTCATGTTTAATTCTTTGGTAGAATTTCCGGCTTTAGTTCTTCGAAATTTTTCGGGCTTTTCACAGCCAGACGGACAGACGAACGGACATGGCTAGATCGACTAAAAATGTTAAGACGGTCAAGAATATATATATACTTTTTGGGGACTTAGATCAATATTTCGAGGTGTTACAAACGGATTAGCGAAGTTAATGGATTAGCGAAGGAGTGTATAAAAAAGATATGAAGGAAATAGTGATGTTGCTTTTTTTGCAAAAAATGTAAAATTTAGATTTATTTTTGGAAATTTTAGATCCTGAAGCGAATAACTGTGAATGAAGGGTGCATTTTTAGCTGTTATCTTTTTGGTAACATTGGTTTGAAGAGCTCACGCAAGTTTCGTGTTTTGTTTCACTGGCAAACACCTTCAGTTTGGTCTATAATTTAACCATGAATCGCCCTACAAACGAACAACGCTTGCAAATTATGGAATTTTGTTATCTGAATGCGTGATCTGTTAAGAAAGTTCATCGCGCGCTTCTTCCATTTTACGACGAAACTCATTTTTTTTTTCTCAAAGGTTATGTACCCATTGAGCATTTAAATTAGCAAAATTGTCGATTTTGAAGTGAAGGTCAGCCAGAAGCATTGCAAGAGCTACCAATGCATCCAGAAATAGTCACAGTTTAGTGCGGCTTTTGTGCTGGTGGCATCATTGGACTGTACTTCTTCACAGATGATGCTAATCAAATTAAATTTCGTATATCTCCAAAACCAGTGGAGATATTATACACCACAAGCGGGCTTTTTGTTGGGATTTTTGAGGAATATCCAGCAAAAAAAAAATATTTTGAAAATCGGAACACAAATACGAATATTTTTTCCAATTTTTCCCATTGCGCGACATCGATATCATAGGTCGGCTACCTGAAGTAGTAACTGCAGCATTTGAAAGCATCAAAAGAGTGTCAGTGAAAATGCGTCTGGCATTAAATGGAGATAAGACAAAATGGATGGTATCAACTCGCAAAACGCCTTGAACAACCGATCAGGTAAAGAAAATGGAGAAAGTTGGGAACCACAACTTTGAGATAGTCAGTAACTTTATCTACCTCGACACCGCCGTAACCGAAACAAATGGCACCGGTTGCGAAATAAAAAGAAGGATAATATTGGCTAACAGCGGTCTGGTGAATGGCGCTTCAAAAGCCCACCTACTGCTCAATACTCAAACGGATCCAAAGGATGGCTTGATTGTGCATCACAGCCGCACTTGAGGACGACACCATCTGATGCACTGACTTTAATGCTACATCTTATGCCTCTGGACATTGTGGCTAGACAAATTGCAGCGACCGCTGCCGTGAGGTTAAGGGAGTTTTCTCATTGGTCATGTGGCGGCTACGGACACTGTGTAATCCTTCATACAATATCCGAAGTTCCAGGCAGTGTGGATTACACCCTCCCTGAGCCACCTTTTTCAGAAGTTGCATAGACTTCTGTATGGATGGTTCCAAACTGAACGACCAGGTGGGCTTTGGGGTGTACTCTAAAGACCTAGAACTGGTCATATCGAAAAGGTTACCCGACCACTGCGGTGTGTATCAACCGGAGATCCTTGCAATTAAGTAGTGGTAGAATGGCTAAATTATAATGTCACTACAACGATTGGCATTGATATCTTCTCAAACAGCCAGGCAGCCATTAAATCTCTGGAGAAGGTATTTTTGAACACAAAAAACGCCCTCGACTGTAGCAGATCTCTCAAGGAGATGGCTGAACATTTAAAAATTCATCTGTTCTGGGTGCCGGGCCACAGAGATATCCCAGGGAATTGTAAAGCGGACGTGCTTGCGAGACTAGAAATAACCCTAAACATTCCAGGGATACTGCAATCTGTGGGTATGCCACAAGCGACATGAAAGCTAAGTTTTCCGGACCAGGGCCGAAGGACAACGAATGATAGATGGTCACAAAGAGGGGGCTGTGTGAATTCCAAAACTATGTGCCCTAATCTAGATTTGAAGAGGTCTACCGCTTTGCTGTCATTGGCTAGAACGGACGTCTCAGTTAATATGTCCGTCATGACTGTCTTATCGAAAAACATGCTGACAGACTGAAGGTTGCCAGCAACGACTTTTGCCGAAGCTGGGAGAACATCGAAGAAGAAGAGACTATAAAACACCTTCTGTGTGTGTCTTGTGCGTCGATTTCAGGTCTTGGGCCAAATAAAGGTGTATTGTGTTGTGGGACAATGAGTGTGTTGGGCCCCCCGACATCTTTTTGCAATTTGACTCAGATCGGTATAGATTTGGATATAGCTGCCATATAGACCGATCTCTGGATTTAAAGACTTAGCCACTAAAAGACGCATTTATTATTCGATTTCGCTGAAACTTGACACAGTGACTTATGTTAGGCTTTTCGACAACCGTATTCTATATGGCTCAGATCGGTCTATATGTGAATATACACCAATATTTTGTTCTACAAATTTGGACGGAAACTTGTATTTATTAGACCACTGAATGTCTGTGACAAATTTGGTCCAAATCGTGCCACATTTCGATATAGCTGGGTGCATAAACTAGACATTTTTCACCGGATTATGACGAACGGTGGTTTAGACATATAACCGAGGTGGCAGGTATCCAAAGTTCGGCCCGGCCGAACTTAATGACTCATTTAGTTGTATTGAGTGTATTGTTGTGTACATGGCTGATAATGCGACTTGACTGACAAACAGTTGCCTGGTCTGAATAATTTTTCTCTGTTGTCAAATTTTCATTCATTAAAAACAAATACATATGCATGTATTTGATTTTTGATACACTACACCATAGGATGGGGGTATACTTATTTCGTCATTTCGTTTGTAACACCTCGACATATTCGTCTAAGACCCCATAAATCATATATATTCTTGATCGCCATAACATTTTAAGTCGAACTAGCCATGTCCTTCCGTCTGTCAGTCTTTCCGTCCGTCCGTCTGTCTGTCGAAAGCACGCTAATTTTCAAAGGAGTAAAGCTAGACGCTTGAAATTTTGCACGAATACCACTTATTAGTGTAGATCGGTTGGGATTGAAAATGGACCATATCGGTCCATGTTTTGATATAGCTGCCATATAAACCGATCATGGATCTTGACTTCTTCAGTCAATAAAAGGAGCAATTCTTACCCGATTTGGCGGAAATTTTGCATGAGGTGTTTTGTTATGATTTCCAATAACTGTGCCAAGTGTGGTTCAAATCGTCCCATAACCTGATATAGCTGTCATATAAACCGATCTGGGGTCTTGTATGGCCAAATGAGGTTTCAATTGGTTCATAACCTGATATAGCTGCCATATAAACCGATCTGGGATCTTGCTTCCTGAGCCTCTAGAAGGCGCAATTCCTATCCGATTTTGCTGAAATTTGCATGGGGTGTTTTGTTATAACTTCCAACAACTGTTTCAAGTATAGTCTAAATCAGTCAATATCCTGATATAGCTGCCATCTAGACCGATCTTGAGTCTTGACTTCTTGAGCCTCTAGAGGGCGCAATTCTTATTCGATTTGGCTAAAATTTTGCATGGGGTGTTTTGTTATGACTTCCAACATCTGGGTCAAGTATGGTCTAAATCAGTCTTTATCCTGATATAACTGCCATATAAACCGATCTCCTCATTAGACTTCTTGAGCCTCTAGAGGGCGCAATTCTTATTCGATTTGGCTAAAATTTTGCATGGGGTGTTTTGTTATGACTTCCAACATCTGTGTCAAGTATGGTCTCAATCAGTCTTAATCCTAATATAGCTGCCATATAAACCGATCTTCTCATTAGACTTCCTGAGCCTCTAGAGGGAGCAATTGTTATACAATTTGGCTAAAATTTTGCATGGGGTGTTTTGTTATGACTTCCAACAACATTGTCAAATATGGCCTAAATCATTTTATATCCTGATATAGCTGCCATATAAACCGATCTCCTGATTAGACTTTTTGAGCCTCTAGAGGGCGCATTTCTTATCCGATGTGACTAAAATTTTGCATGGGGTGTTTTGTTAAGACTTCCATCGACTGTGTCAAGTATGGTCTAAATCATTCTTTATCATTATATAGCTGCCATATAAACCGATCTCCTCATTAAACTTCTTGAGCCTCTAGAGGGCGCAATTGTTAACCAATTTGGTTGAAATTTTGCATTTGTTGTTTTAGTATGACTTCCAACAACTGTGTCAAGTATGATTTAAATCGGTTCATACCCTGATATAGTTGCCATATTGAGAGGTCGGTTTACTCTCAATTTGACTTTCTGAGCCTCTTGAGGCGCAATTATACCTCATTTTGCCTGAAATTTTGTCTATGACTTGTGTGGCATAACAAGTATGGTACATACCGGTCAATAACACAAATGCGATTCATGGTGGAGGGTATATAATATTCGGCGCGGCCGAACTTAGCACCCTTTAACTTGTTTTTAAACAAAATTAATGGTGTTTGAAGTATTTTTGAGGAGATTGTTGATACAATCGGATTTCTATATAATGACTTTATTAACCATTTTAAACCCTCTAATGCAAATAACATGACATCGCCATCGAACATTTAGCGATCTGTAACTCTTATTATAATGTACTATAAAGTAGCAATCATAAATTTAAATTCTTACTTTAGATTATTGCCTTCTAGAGTCTAATCATGAAAATGTTGTTTCATATTTTGTTGCTGTTGATAATCATGGCAACCCTTGAGATAACTCAGGTAAGCTGAAATCCTGCAGAGACTTTAAATTTTTACGAATTTTTTTCTGCTAGGCTGCCAAACGTCAGGCCCGTCTGGAAGTGCATAATTATGAATGCACCAATCACAGTGCGATTATCAAGCAATTTTACTGTAAGCTACGAAAATTGGATATCAGCACCTATGCCTTTGATACTTTTTTTGAGTTACGTCGCGATTTTCCCGCAAATGCTGAAATTCATGCCCAAATTCAAGTCAAAATGCCAATGGGTAATAAGATTTTAAATTTCTTAGATCTACGATTGAATATATGTGATGGCTTGGATAGGGCCATGGCTATACCTATAACGCGAGATTTGATCATAGAAATGAGAAGGGTCAGCAATTTACCCTATGTATGTCCCATTAAATCGGTAAGGAGATGTTTCTGTTTTTTTTTTGATATTTAAAAATTTTTGCTTTCTTGTTTTTGTTTTTTAGAACACCGTGTATACCATAAATAATTTTACAGTTTCAACAGCCAATTTGCCCACCTATACGCCGGCATTTATAAAATTCAACTATTCCATGAAGTATTACAGCAAAAATCGCCTTTTGGGCAATTCTTTGACGCAAGGTTCCACAGTGCTTGCAGGCTAACTGAAGTTTTTTGTTGGTCTTTTTTGTGAATCAGCGCCTTGTGTGCTGCATAGAAAATGTTATAAATATGTCTAATAGAGAATTACATTTATTTCAAAGCTAAAGGAAAGCCACCGCGGCGCAAATAGTTTTGCTACACTTTCATTTAACTGATGATACTTTAATCACCTTAAGAACTTTACTTTAATTGGCTATGACAGAACATTTGTTCCACTAGCCGAACGTATAATAGCGTTGCAATCGCCCCGATCTTCTTCGCTCATTCTAAAATCTCTGACACCAAGTTTCGAGATGTCTCCCACCACTTGATCTTTCCATGGGGCTTTTGGTCGTCCTGGTTTGCGCGTCTTTGCCTTCAAAAGACTTCTTTGCTGGAGCTTTTTCGTCCATTCTGACAACATGACCTAGTCAAAGCAGCCGTTGAATTTTGATACGTGTAGCTATGCTTTCGTCGTCATACAGTTCGTGGTTCAAAAGACGCCTATATTTCTCCACTAAGGCAAACTGGTCCATATATTTTATGAAGAATCTTTCTCTCCAACACTCCAAGCACTGCCTCGTTTGCCTTCACAAGTACCCATGCCTCAGCACCATAAAACAACACAGGTTGTATGAGTGTCTTGTATAGTATAATCTTCGTTTGTCGGGAGGTGGCCATGTTTCTAAACTGCTTACTTAATCCAAAGTAGCATATGTTTTCCAGTATTATTCTTCGCTTTATCTCAAACTGTAGTCTTTACTGTGTATCTCAAAGTTGTAGTTCCCTACCTTTTCCCTTTTCTTTATCTGATCGGTTGTACAGTGCATTTTGGGATTTGATACCATCAATTTTGTCTTATCTCCATTTACTGCCAGACCCATTTTCACTGACTCTCTTTCGATTCTTTCAAAGGCTGGAATTACTACCTTCGGTGACCGATCTATGATACAAATGTTGTCGGCATAGGCGAGTAGCATGTGTTCTCTTGTGATTAGTGTGCCATATCTATTCACATCTGCATCTCGTATAATCTTCTCCAGCAGGATAATAAAGAAATCACACTATAGGCTGTCTCCTTGTCTGAAACCTCGTTAGGTATTAAATGGTTCGAAGCGATTCTTTCTTATTCTTACTGAGGAACGCGTATCATCAAGTGTCATCCTTTTTAATTTTGCAGGGATACAAAACTCAGACATGGTTTGAAATACTTTTGAACGTAACGGGGTATCGAAAGCGGCTTTGTAGTCAACAAAGAGGTGGTAGGTGTTGATTTGTTCTTCTCGGGTCTTTTCCAGGATTTGACGCAATGTGAATATCTTGTCCAGGGTGGATTTACCAGGTCCAAAAACGCATTGAAAGGGCCCAATTATCTCATTGACTTTAGGTTTAAATCTTTCACACAGTACGCTCGAGAGCATCTTGTATGCGATGGGGAGGAGATTTATCCCTCTGTAGTTGGCATGTGTGTGTTCAAAGAATGTTTACCCTTCAAGTCAAAATGAGGTCCAAGTAGCGGTGACCCGACTGAAAAACAACAAGGCAGCAAGAGCCGACGGATTAACCGCTGAACTATTTAAGACCGGTGGCGACACTCTGATAAGGCTTAAGCATCAGCATACCCGATTATTGGAAACCCAGCATACTATGTCCCGTACACAAGAAAGGAGACAAGACGGAATGTGACAAATTTCCTTAAGAACGCGCAGTTTTATTACCTCATTGCCTGAGAAAAATTAGTTCTATTACACTGTTCCTTCAAATAGGGCTAATTTAGTACCCTTTTCCTTGAGAAGAAAATAGAGCGCACAAAAAGTCTATTACTGGCTTAGGTGTATGTCCATAGTGGCATGGGGCGGATTAATATCTGCACCCTCTTTTCAACCTAACCTCCTTGACCCATTGTGGTTTTATTACTCCTTTCCACGCGAAATGGTTGTTTAATTACTCTTTTCCTTCAGAATGGGTAGTTTTATTCTCATTTTCATTCAGAAAGAATAATTTTATTACCTGTTTCCTTAAAAAAAGTAGTTTTATTACACCATTCTTTCAGAAAGATTAGTTTTATTAACCTTTTCCTTGAAAACGGGTATCATTGATAATCTTTTCTTTGGAAAGGTGGCATTGGCACCTTCGGAAATGGTAGTAATGATACCCTTTCCTTGAGATATGATAGCTTTAATACCCTTTCCTTGGGAAATGGTAGCTTCAAAACCATTTCCTTGGGAAGTAGCTTTTCCTTGGGAAAGGGTAGCCTTGATACCCATTCCTTTGGAAATGGTAGCTTTAAAACCCTTTAATTGGGAAATGGTAGCTTTGTTAGTTTTGATATCCTTTCCTTTGGGAAAGGGTGGTTTTGTTTCCATTTCCTTGGGAAAAGGTAGCTTTGATACCCATTCCTTGGGAACTGGTAGCTTTAAAATCCTTTTCTTGGGAAATGGTAGCTTTAGAACCCTTTTCTTGGGAAAAGGTGGCTTTGACACCTTTGAGAACGGGTAGTTTTAGTAGTTAAGTAGTTGTTTATACCCTTTTCTTCGGGAAAGGGTGCTTTTAATACTCTTTGCCTTGGGAAAGGGTAGTGTTTAACCACTTTCCTTTGGAAAAGGGTAGTTTTGATATCATTTTCTTTGAGAAAGGGTAATTTTAATACCCTTTCCTTTGGAAACGGGTAGTTTTGCTACCCCTTCGTTTGGGAAAGGGTAGTTTTGATAACCTTTCCTTTGGCAAAGGGTAGTTTTTACACTGTTTCCCTTGGGAAGGGGTAGATTTCATAGCCTTTCCTTTGAAAAAGGGGCGTTTTTATGCCTTTTCCTTTGGGAAAGGGCAGTATTGATACCCTTTCCTTGGGAAATGGTAGCTTTGATACCTTCTCCTTTGGGAAGGATAGTTTTTTTACAACCCCTTAACCTTTACCCTTTGGGAGAGAGTAGTATTTATACCCCTTCCATTGGGAAAGGGTAGTTTTTATACCCTTTCCTTTGGAGATGAGTAGTTTTTAACCTTTTTCCTTTTGGAAAAGTACAGTTTATATACTCTTTCCAATGGGAAAGGGTAGATTTGATACCCTTTATTTAGGAAAAGGGTAGTTTTGATACTGTTTCTTTTGGGAAAGGGTAGTTTTGATATCCTTTGAATACCCTTACCTTTGGGAAAGGGTAGCTTTGATATCATTTCCATGGGGAAAGGGTAGGTTTATACCCTTTTCTTTGGGAAAGGGCAGTGTTTAACCTCTTTTCTTTGAAAAAGGATAGTTTTGATACCCTTTTTCTTTGGGAATGGGTAGTTTTGATACCATTTCCTTTGAGAAAGGGTAATTTTGATACAATTTGTCCTTGGAAAGGGGAGGTTTTGCTTACCATTCGTTTGGGAAAGGGTAGTTTTGATATCGTTTCTTTTAGGAAAGGGTAGTTTTGATAACCTTACCTTTAAGAAAGGGTAGTTATGATACCCTCTCCTTTGGGAAAGATTAGATTTGATAACCTTTCGTTTAGGAAAAGGTAATTTTGATACCCATTCCCATGGGAAAGGGTAGTTTTGATAAACTTTCCTTTGGCTAAGGGTAGTTTTAATACCCTTTCCTTTGGGAAAGGTAAGTTGTGATACCTATTCCTATGGGAAAGTGTAATTATGATAACCTTTCCTTTGGCAAAGGGTAGCTTATGTACTCTTTCCTTTGGATTTCATACCCTTTCCTTTGGAAAAGGGTAGTTTTGATACCCTTTCCTTTGGGAAAGGGTAGTTTTGATGCCCTTTCCTTTGGGAATGCGTAGCTTTGATACCCTTTCATTTGGGAAAGGGTACTTTTAATATCCTTTCCTTTGGGAAAGGGTACTTTTAATACCCTTTCCTTTGGGAAAGGTAAGTTGTGATATCTATTCCTATGGGAAAGTGTAGTTATGATACCCTTTCCTTTGGCAAAGGGTAGTTTATGTACTCTTTCCTTTGGGAAAGGGTAGATTTCAAACCCTTTCCTTCGGAAAAGTAGTTTTGATACCATTACCTTCGGGAATGGTGGTGTTGATATCCTTTTCTTTGGGAAAGAGTAGTATTGATTCCTTTTCCTTATACCATTTGCTGTGGAAAAGGGTAGTTTTATGCCCTTTTCTTTTGGAAAGGGCAGTTTTGCTAACCTCTCCTTTGGAAAAGGGATGTTTTGCCACCCTTTCCTTTGAAAAGGATAGTTTGCTAACCAAAGGTAGTTTTGCTAACCCTTCTTTTGAAAAAGGATAGTTTTGCTAATTTGTATACCCTTGTATTTGGAAAAGGGAGTTTTGATACCCATTCCCTTGGGGAAGGGTAGTTTTGATAACCTTTCTTTTGGCGTAGGGTTGAATTTGTACCCTGTCCTTTGGGAAAGGAAAGTTTTGAGACCGTTTCTTTTAGGAAAGGGTAGAGCTATCAATACCCTTTCCTTAGGGTAAGGATAGTTTTAGTGCCCTTTCCTTTAGGTAGAGGTTGTTTTGTTACCCTTTTTTGGCAAAAGGGTAGTTTTAATACTCTTTCTTTTGGGAAACTTGTCCAATATTTCTATTGGATCCATTTCAAAATTCTTTGCGGAAAGCTTTGAGCGAATTAAGCTTCATTATATTTCGACACTAAGTGTGCATGTAATTGAACAAATTATCGATGATTTTCACAAATGGAGCATATAAACAAAAGCTTATAGCAAATTACAACTTATTGGCTTTTAATTGTAGTAACTTATGATTTAATACCCACAAAATATTATATAAAGTAATTACAATAATTGCAATGGCAAATGTGGTGTCTTTTAGTAACTTAATTCAAAATTATTCCTTAAAAAATCTTCCACGGAAAATGTTGTTTAACACAATTTACCTACTGATGGCTATGAGCTACCTAACTCCTAATCAGGTCAGTTGCTTTATTCCCATTTCACTGTTAAGCTATCACAACAACCTTTAATTTCTTACTAATGATCCTTTGTTATTTTTTTAGGCTGCCAAACGCATAGCCAGACTTGAACTATCTTCATTTGAATGTTCCAATAAAGGCGATATTATAAAGGAACACTTTTGCAAATTAAGAAAGCTGGATGCCAGAAATTATGCCGCCGATGCCGAATTTGAATTGGTGCGTGATTTGCCTCGCACCACCGATATGGTGATCAAAGTGCGTGTCAAATTGCCTATGGGTGAAAAAATTCTGAATTTTTTGGATGTCAAGCTAAATGTTTGTGATAGCCTTAGCCAAAAAATACCTATTCCTCTTATGAGGGATCTGGTGGCGGAGATAAGAAAAGGGGACAATTTGCCCTATTCGTGTCCCGTCAAAGGGGTGGGTATATGGTCACATGTGTTGATGATATGGGATATCTTAATGTATAAATTTTTTTTCCTATCTTTCTTAGAATTTCATGTATTTCATGAAGAATGTTACAGTTTCGACGTCTTTAATGCCCACTTACACTCCGCCAAATATAAAATTTAACTTTTCCTTGGATTTTTTCGATGGTCAAAAACATTTTGCCAATGTTTTGGCTCAGGGTTCAACATCACGTGAACCCATGGGCAAAGTGCGTGAGTAAACCAGTTGATGGCATTAACAAAATAAATACAGATAAACAATTTTAACATGTATCGAAAAATATTTGAACTGTAGAACTGTAGTTGTTGTTGCGAAAATATGCTAAAATTAAATAAAATACGGAGTTTAAATTAGTAAAAGCGTGCTAAGTTCAACCGGGCCGAATCTTGGGAACCCACTATCATGGATTTAATTGCATGATTTTATTCTACATATCAAACTTCGGTCAAACCAGCAAAGATTAAAGCTTCTAGGAACCGGTTTATATGGGAGTTATATCAGGTTATGAACTGAATTGGACCGTACTTGGCACAGTTGTTGAAAGTCATAACAAAGCTCTACATACTCAATGCAGCCAAATTGGACAAAAATCGCGGCTTGTAAGGGCTCAAGAAGTCTTATCAGGAGATCGGTTTATATGGTAGCTATATCAAGTTATAGACCGATTCAGACCGTACTTTACAACGTTTTTGGAAGTCATAACGGAACACAAGGTGCAAAATTTCAGCTAAATGGGGCAAAGATTGTGGTTTGTAAGGGTTCCTTCCTAACGTCATATCGGGAGATCGGTTTATATGGGATCTCTATCAGGTTATGGACCGATTTGGATCGTACTTAACACAGTCGTTGGAAGTCATAACAGAATATAACAGATATGCAAAATTGCAGCCAAATCGGACAAAATTTGCTGCTTGTAAGGGCTCAAGAAGTCAATCGGGAGATCGGTTCTTATGGGTGCTATATCAGGTTATAGACCGATTTGGACCGTGCTTAACCACGTTGTTGGAAGCCATAACAGAACACTACGTGCAAAATTTCAACCAAATTGGACAAAAATTGCGGCTTGTAAGGGCTCCAGAAGTCATATCAGGAGATCGGTTTATATGGGAGCTATATCAGGTTATAGACCGATTTGGACCGTTGTTTGACACATTTGTTGGAAGTCATAACAGAACACTACGTGCAAAATTTCAGGCAAATCAAACAAAAATTGCGGCTTGTAAGGGCTCAAGAAGACAAAGAGGGATATCGGGTTATATGGGAGCTATATCAGGTTATAGACCGATTCGGACCGTACTTAACAACGTAGTTGGAAGTCATAACAGAACACTATGTGCAAAATTTCAGCCAAATCGGACAAAAATTGCGGCTTGTAAGGACTCAAGAAATCATATCGGGAGATCGGTTCATATGGGAGCTATATATAAATCTTAACCTATATGACCCATTTGCAATCCCCAACGACCTATATTAATATAAAGTATCTGTGCAAAATTTCAAGCGGCTAGCTTTACGCGTTCGACCTCTAACGAGATTTCGACGGACGGACGGACATGACTAGATGGACTCAAAACTTTGAGACGATCGAAAATATATTTTATGGGGTCTAAGAAGAATATTTCGAGGTGTTACAAACGGAATGACTAGATTAGTATACTCCCTATTCTATGGTAAAATTGCAAATTTTGCCCATGAGCATTCCACTAAGAAACAGGAGTAAACTTCTCACATATCAATGAGTGCAGTCCGATTCAAGTTTAAGCTCAATGATAAGGGGCCTCCTTCTTATAGCCGAGTGCGAACGGTGTGCCGCAGTGCGACACCTCTTTGGAGAAAGTACCTCACAAATGTTGCCAGCATTAGGAAAGGAAAACCACCGCTGAAAAATTTTTCCTGATGTTCTCGCCAGGATTCGAACCCAGGCGTTCAGAGTCAAAGGCCGACATGCTAACCTCTGCGCTAAGGTGGCCTCCATCCTATGTTATCGGGGTTCTACATATTGACATGGAATTTTCTCTAAAAAAGTTAAAACATAACGAGAGGCCTTACACTACACACTGTTTCAAAGAAACCGGCTACTAATTACGCCTTTATTGGCTCCAGATAACGAAATATGGTTATAAATCCGCTTAAATGGCCGGATCTACAATTGATCTTATCCAAGTCACATTCGGCTAACCACGAGTATTTCATTAAGGAACAGAAGTATACTTCTATCATATTAAACTTAACTGTCCAATTGAAATTTTACCACAATAATGTGGGACCTTCTATTTAGAACTGAAAAACTTATGACGGATTATAAACATTTCTAAGAGGAACCTACAAATCTCTTGATGGATCCTAGAGATTCTTTGTGGGATCTTAGACATTCCTTATGAGATCCCAATTATTCTTTGCGGAGTCCTATTAGAAATTCTATGTATCCATTGATGGATTCTAAACATCCCTGAGGGTTTCCAAATATCCTCTGGGGAAACTTGAAAGTCCATTAAGGGATCCTTAAGTTTTTTTGGGGGATCCCAAAAGTCACTTGAGGAATCCTAAAGATCCCGTATGGGATCGTAAACATCTCTTTTGGGATCCTAAAGATCCCTTGTTGAATCCCTAAGGTTGCTTGAGGGATCCTATAGATTCCTTGAGGGATACTAAAGATCTATTGAGAGTTACTTAAGATCCCTTGAGGGATACTAAAGATCCCTTAAGGTAGCCTTAATATTCCTTGAGGCATAATGAAGAGCCCCGTGAGGGGTCCTGAAGAGCCTCTGAGGGATCCCAAAGTTTTCTTGAAGGATTCTAAAAATCTATTGAGGAATCTTAAAGATCCCTTGACGGATTCTAAAGATACCCTGAGGGATGCTTAAACCGCCTAAAGCGTCCTCAAGATCCCCTGAGAGAACCTAGGGATCCCAAACATCCCTTAAGAGAAGCGAAAGATCCTTAGGGGAATCCTGAAGTTCCCTTGAGGGATTCTGAAGAATCCTTAGGCACTGTAGGGATCCTGATAGGGATGCTAAAGATGGCTGAAGAATTTAAAAAATCTGTTGAGGAATCCCTAAGATCCTTTGACGGATTCAGAAGATTCCCTGAGGGATGTTAAAAATCGCCTGCGGGGTCCTTGAGATCCCCTGAGGGAACCTAGGGATCCTAAACATCCCTTAGGTGTGGCGAAAGATTCTTAGGGGGATCCTAAAGTTCCCTTGAGGTATTCTGAAGAATCCTTAGGCACTGTAGAGATCCTGATAGAGATTCTAAAGATGGCTTGAATGTGAAGAATTTAAAAAATCTGTTGAGTAATCCCTAAGATCCTTGACGGATTCAGAAGATTCCCTGAGGGATGTTAAAAATCGCATGCGGGGTCCTTAAGATTCCCTGAGGGAACCTATGGATCCTAAACATCCCTTAAGTGAGGCGAAAGATCCTTAAGGGTATCCTAAAGTTACCTTGAGGTATTCTGAAGGTTCCTTAGGCACTGCCGAGATCCTGATAGAGATTCTAAAGAGCGCTTGAAGGTGCTTGAAACATCCCTTAAGCAAAGCGAAAGATCCTTAGGGGGATCCTAAGGTTCCCTTGAGGGATTCTGAAGGTTACTTAGGCACTATAAAAAAACCTCATGGAGATTCTAAAGATCGCTTGAAGGTGTTTAAAACCCCCCTGAGGGCTTCCAATAGACCCATTGAGGTACGCTTAAGAACCCATGGGGTATATTTTAAATCCCTTGAGGAATTCTAAAGTACTTTTGAGTTAGCCGAATCTTTCCTTAGCGTATCCATGAGGCATTCTGAGGTTGTATTCTTACCATAATTGGGGCCATATTTTACTTAAAGCAACATTTTCTTAATTGTTATGTTCGGCTTATTTTTCAAAATAGGTTTTAAAAAATATTGATATAATCAGAATGCTAAGGTTAATTACTACCGCCACAATTATTGTGAACGATTTTTGATTAACTTCATGACTGAATCAATCGAGGTACTCATGTATTTTTTTTTGAGAGTTTACCTTTAATGGTGATTTTCCATCATAGACTTGTTGTGGTATGAATAGTCGGGTTTTAAATGAAAATGTTTTACAGAACGCTGTACGTTTTCGTTATGTTGGTCTGTTTTTTAACAGTACAGGTAAGCGACGGAAGTATTATCGTTTCTATTGAATTCATTATAAGTTTTAATACATTTCTAGGCAGCAAAACGTCCATTTTATCTGAATGTTAAGAATATAACCTGCATGGCCCTTAGCAGTCCCATGAGCAATTTTCACTGTACTTTTAAAAAATTGGCTCAAGGTCGTTACCTCATTAATGCCAATCATAGATTCGATAGGGATTTACCCAAGACAACAATGGGGCAGGTGCAGATTCAATTTAGAGTGCCCAAAGGCAATAAAGTTGTGACCTTTCTTAACATTAAACAGGATATATGCACAGCGCTGAAGCAAGCCAACACGTTACCACTAGTGAGGGAGCTTATGAACGAGGCCTTTAGGAGCAGCAATGTACCTTTGGCCTGTCCCTTGAGAGCGGTAAGTGCAGACGTATATTATGGAAAACCTTAGCAATTTTCTTTTTTGGGTTTTCAGAATAATTGGTACAATATGACCGGCTTCAGTGTGACAGATGAATATTTGCCTCTCTACTGTCCAACTGTGGACTTTAACTATACTTTGAAATATTTGGACAATCAAAAGTTAATTGGCAGTCTTCTGTTGGAAGGTTCCACAGTTCGTATTCTTAAGTAATTGGTGTTGTTATTGTATGAATGTGGAAAATGCAAGTGAGTGGAATTCGTGAAAAGTCCGGCATTGAAAATCCTTTTGTGTTTTGATATATTTATTCAATATTTTATGTGTGTGTGGGTAATGCAAAAATAAACAAATTTTAATATGAAACATCAAATAGTGAAAACTACTAGAGGTCTCCCAAATATCTACTACTAGTATTGCGTTTTATATTTCGGGATTAGAGAACAAAAACAAATATTAATCATTGAATATCGCTTTATTGTTTTTCAAAATACCGTCCATTATGATCTGTACATTTGCAAGCGTTTCCGCCAATTGTCGAAACATTTTTGCCACTCTGCTTGAGTTATCTCAAAAACATGCATTCTGAACACATCAACCGCTTCTTCAGATCTCTAAAAACGTTGACCTTTCATTTTATTTTTACACGTACAGGAATAAAAAGAAGTCAATCGGTGGCAGGTCAAGACTATACGGCGGATGACTCATCAAATCGATGTTTTGAGTGCTCAAAAATGCAGTTGTTTGAGCTGATGTGTGAAAGCTCGCATTGTCATGGTGAAGAGGGATCCGTCTTCGGCGGTTGGTCTTCCCAATTTCTTGGAAGTCAACTGGCAAACAAATACAATAGTTGTGCACCACTCAGAATTGACGACTGCACATTTCCAGTTATTCCGGAAAAACAGGCGATCATTTGCTTGGAAGTTCTTGGTGCGCGAGCAACCTTTGCAGGATTTGTCTCATCTTGAAACATCCATATAGTCGACTGTTGTTTACTTTCGGTCTCATACGCGTAAATCCGCGATTAATCACCTGTCACGATGTCATAGACGCCAAAGACATCGAAGCACCACGACAGTATTTTTTATCATTTCTTTCGACCAATCGACACGAGCCTTTTTTTGAGCGGCTGACAAATTGTGTGGGATACAAATTGTATGGGATCTTGTAAGTTACTGTAAACAACACAAATAGCGCTCGTATGTCAAAACTTTCTGAGTACGCATAACCTCAAAAATGTCAAGCTTTACGATAGAGCTGTCAGTTGCCAGATTGCAATACAATGGTTGTCCACATTTCCGTTCTTGCTCTGGCCTAACTTCGCTACGGGAGTATAGTCATACTGGCTATGTCGCTAGGTGCTGTGCGAACATAGCCAGCAGTGGGTCACAAGCGTCGCCTTCGGCGTCCTCGTCGTCGGACTATGTGACCCCCCCGATCTCTCCCGTATGGCAATTTATGCAACGACAGCACCCTAGCCCTACTATTGCCAGGCCAGTGCCGGGAAGTGTATCGTTCTTGCAGTTAAACTGCAACGGACTGCGAGGCAAGATTGATGAGATTGTAGGTTTTATGAGTCGGAAGAGCATATCGGTCGCAGCGATCCAGGAGACAAAGCTGACTAACACCTGCAGGTTGCACAGTTGTCACGGCTACAATGTGCTACGTAAGGATCGCTCAAGGAATGGAGGTGGGGGATTGGCCTTCGTTATACACCATTCCGTGCAGTATAGACCTATCTCGCCTGCGCTTGACGCTAGTGACCCATACATGGAATGTATGGGGGTAGCAGTCAGGTCTGGTACTGCCGAGATAGAGATATACAACGTGTATATACCGCCGGTTGGTAGCTGTGTCCCGATTAATGGCCAGGCCTACAGCCCCGACATAAGTGGGTTGCTATCTGGCCATAGTCGTCTGGTTCTGGGGGATTTTAATGCACATCACTCGTCATGGCATTCTCCCCTAGGTAACGACCAGCGTGGCATAGCTTTGGCAGAGCAGATAGATAGCTCCACGTTTTGCACGGTGAATGAGGATGCCCCCACTAGGATTACGAGGAGGTGCAGCAGCTCGCCAGACATCTCAATTGCATCCCCTGACACGTATTCTGGCAAGCCGTCATCTCTTTGGGGTCAGAACACCTCCCCATAATCCTCACCATCGACCGACCACCCGACTTCATAACCTCTGAGCGCCGGACGTTCATCAATTACAAGAAGGCCAATTGGACTGGCTTCAGAGAGTATACCAATCGCCGCTTCAATGAACTGCCATCCCCCTCTGATGTGCTTGTGGCCGAGAGGAAATTCCGAGACATCATCAACGCAGCAGCCGCTCGCTTTATACCAGCCGGTCGAATACCGCAAGTGCGACCCAATTTCCCGGCGCAAGCAGTGGTACTCGCAGACGAGCGTGATGGGGTTCGTGCTATAGACCCCGCTAACCCCATAATCAGCGAGCTGAATCTGGAAATAAACAGGGTAGTCAACGAACATAAGCGGAACTTGTGGCTGGAGTCGTACAGACCGATCTCCCTTCTCTCACCAGTGGCTAAGACGCTTGAGGCATTACTCCTCCCAAGCCTCGTAGGAGAATTTCCATTCGCCGAGCATCAACACGGATTTCGGAGACTGCACAGCACAACAACAGTTTTGCATGCCATCACCACACACATTTGCCGTGGCTTCAATCAACCCAGGCCATGTGATAGGACGGTCCTCGTGGCACTGGACCTATCGAAGGCATTCGACACGGTCAGCCATGCCAAATTATTTGAGGACATCGCCAACACGTCCCTCCAGCCAGGCCTGAAACGTTGGGTCTCGAATTACCTGTGTGGCCGCCAGTCATTTGTGGAATTTAGGGATAAGAAGTCAAAACACCGTAGAGTGAAACAGGGAGTTTCAAATCTTCAGCCACACTGTTCACTACAAATACGCGTGAGGTGAATACTGAGCTGATTGTGATGGTCGATGGAGAAATGATTCCGACCATCAAGTGTCCCAAAATACTTGGGGTCACATTTGACAGCTCCTACACTTTCTCCCCACATGCCACAGCAATCTGCAATAAAGTCAAAAGTAGAAACAAGGTCCTCAAGTCACTCGCTGGCAGCACTTGGGGTGCAGACAAAGAAACCTTGTTGACCACGTACAAAGCAATTGGCCGGTCTGTGGTAAGTTATGCAGCGCCAGTGTGGTCTCGTCAACTTTGTGACACGCAGTGGAATAATATTCAGATATGTCAGAATGCCGCCCTCCGAACTGCGACGGGCTGTCTCCTCAGTTCTCATGTGGACCACCTCCATCAGGAGACAAAGATCCTACCAGTGCGAAGACATAACTACAAGCTGTCTAAGCAATACCTTTTGGGCTGTTATCGCAGAAATCATCCAAATCATCATCTTGTGGATAGATACCCACCGCCCAGAAGCCTTAAGGTAGATCTACACGATCTAGAGCGCGAGGTCCAGCGCTACAAGAGAGAACCTCTAGATCAAGCGGCATATCAAGCGGGTCTGAACAACATTCATGCAGACACGGTAGCAGACGCGTTTATTGGCTACCGGGTGAATGTAGTCCTTGGAGAACGACCGCCACCCATTGCACCCGAAGAAATCGACCTCCCCCGGCAAACCAGAGTGGTTCTGGCTCAATTACGTTCCGGCAGATGCAGCCGCTTCAATTCCCACAGAGCTAGGATTAATGCCGACTTGCAAGTTGTATGTCCCGATTGTAACCAGGGACCGCACAATACACGTCACCTGTTTAACTGCCCGGCCAGACCCACTCGACTCAGACCCAGATCCCTGTGGACGCACCCCATCTAAGTCGCGGAGTTCCTGGGTCTTGACACTCAACAGAATCAAGCAGACGAAAGATAGTACACAATAAACTGCTACAACAACAACAACAACCGTAAAGATTCCTTTAGGATCATTATTTCTTCTCCTAACTATCACTCTGAGATCATAAAGATCCATTATGGGATCATAAATATTCCTTATCAAAAAGATCCCTTTAACTATCATACAGCTCTCTTCTGAGATCATATACATCCCTCTTGGACCATAAATATCCATAAAGAAATCCCACATGGAATCATAAAAGTCATAAACAAACCTGATGGGAAAGATCCCATATGAGATTGTAGGGATCGCTTATCAGGTTACAAAGATCCCATATGGAATCATAAAGGTCCCTATTGGGTTCTTCTCTTATGGAACCATAAAGTCACTGGGATCAAAGGAATCCCTCATGGAATCATAAATGCCTTTATGGTATAATAAATAACCCTAATGAGGATATACATATCACTTATGGGATCATAAAATCTCTTTTTGAAGCACACAAATCCCTGTGGGGATCATAAAGATCCTTCATGGCATCATAAGGATACCTTATGGGATTATTAAACTCGCCTATGGGATCATAAGATAATCTATGGAATCGTAAAGATCATTTATGGGATTATAAAGATCCTGCATGGGATCATTAAAATCGCTTATGAGATCTTTATCGGTTCATAAAGATCCCTTATGGGTTCATAAGTTGCTTTATGATCCCTTAAAGGATCCTATGAATCGAATGATATATCCCTTTAGAGATCATAAAAATCTCTTATGTGTTCAAAATGATCTCTTATGGAATTATAAATATCCCTTATGTGACCATGAAGATCCATTATGGGATAATTAAGTTCCCTTTTTAAGATCAAAGAGATACATTTTGGAATCCGCGCTAAAGCTATTGGGTTGCCCAAAAAATAATTGCGGATTTTTTAAAAGAAAGTAAATGCATTTTTAATAAAACTTAGAATGAACTTTAATCAAATATACTTTTTTTACACTTTTTTTCTAAAGTAAGCTAAAAGTAACAGCTGATAACTGACAGAAGAAAGAATGCAATTGCAGAGTGACAAGCTGTGAAAAAATTTGTCAACGCCGACTATATGCAAAATCCGTAATTACTTTTTGGGCAACCCAATACAATAGTTGTATGTCGAGAATGATATCATACTGACAGCGATACATATGACCAAGCGAATGCTGCAAAATTATCGAGAACCACATCGGAGCAGTAGTACTGGATGAGCGGATTACTTCTTACAAGTATTGCAGCGTATCCATATATCTGAAAATGGGTGTCGTAAGCCTACAATTTGCCAGCTTGTAACATATTTCGATACCACTTCTCAGCACATATACAGACCCACCATTGGCTATAGCAAATCGCTATACAACCAATATCCCTGTCATCTATGTTTATGGCAGAGTCGCACCTAATGCCAGCAAAGACTTGGCGTTCTGATAATGTTGACATGCCATTGGTTACAGATAATTGCCGCACAGTCAATGTCAATGTCACTGTCATCTACGATTATAACAGAGCCATGACCGATTTCACTTAAAACTTTCTCCCCGCAATCTTAAAACACTAACGTTTAAGACATACGGTTTTTGTTATGGAGGCTATATAAAAATGTCTCACCCAAACTAATGCCGTACTTATTGGTTGTTGTGTACTGCCACAAAATTTCCATCATAGTTAGGAGATATATCTTAGGTCGATAATGAGCGTTTTGGTACTCGCCAGTAGTAATACCATTACCATATGGCAAAGAGAGAACTTCAAATCGATAAATGCTAGCCAAAAACATCTTTCCACACAGTCCGGGCATAGTCAGAGGAATCCAATTTGGTGCTAAATATTAGCCGCCGTACAGGCGATGCCAATGTCATCTACGATTGCAGCAGAGTAATTCACGTTGTCAGTAAAGACTCGCCTTCCTCCCGGCAATGCTAAAACACTACCAACCATAACATGCTTGAAAGTCTCGAGCAAACTGAATGCCGGGTTAATTTGTTTTTCCACCATGGTTAGGTGATATATTTGAGGCCATTTAGCTAAATACTACCCCATTGAAATTTAGAACAGGTAATAAGCTGAGTTTCCCTATTTAATATTCAAATGGTGTTTCGCTAAGTGAAACACTGGAGTTAGGCAAATGAGACCCCTTTCCCTCCCCCCATACTTGTCTTAGAGAAAAATGAGTGGCAGTTAAATTCCATGAAATTTATTATCTTTTGAAGTAAAATAGAAATGGGTCAAAGGCAACTCACAAATATTGGCCAAATACTTGACTAATGGTAATTTGCAAACATTAGAATGTTAAGAATTTAAATATTTTGGACATCCTGCTGTGAGAAGAACCAATTGACAAGGGGTATAAAAAGCCATTCAACAACTTTAAGAAATCAGTGCCTTTTTGTAAATTATTGCAAAACCAAAATTCATTTTGTAAAAAAAAAATGCTAGTTTGCTGGATTTTCTTGCTCCTTGTGGCCCACATTGCCAGTGCCAGTCGAATTATTGGTGGGCAATTTGCTACACCCGGACAATTTCCATACCAGGTGTCTTTGCAGCTAAAAGGACGTCATCATTGTGGTGGTTCCTTAATATCGGAGAATTTTATAGTAACGGCTGCTCATTGCACCATGGGTCAGAGTCCAAGTCTAATGAGGGTTGTGGTGGGCGCCACGGATCTTGGCACGGCAGAAGGACAAAATGTGGGCATATCACAATTTATCATACATCCCCAGTATAATCCACAAAATCAGGACTATGATATGTCGCTTATCAAATTGGCCCAAGCTGTTAGCCTGGGTTCAGCTACTGTGGACAAAATCGAATTGGCTTCTGCGGACTCGAATTTCGCTGCCGACACCTTGGCCACCATTAGTGGCTATGGAGCCATTAATGGCAATTTACAATTGCCCAATAGATTGAAATTTGCCCAGGTTCAATTGTGGAGTCGTGACTATTGTAATCCCCAGAATATACCAGGTGTCACCGATCGCATGATTTGTGCTGGCCATCCCAGTGGCCAGGTAAGCTCTTGCCAAGGAGATAGCGGCGGACCTTTGGTGGTGGAGAATAAGTTGTTTGGTGTAGTCTCTTGGGGTTTCGGTTGTGGTGCCGAAGGCAAACCGGCCATGTACACCTATGTGGGAGCATTGCGTTCTTGGATTAAGGAAAATTCAGGGGTTTAAGTTTGGAATCTGCGATTTTGGTTTAAGATTAACTGATTTTGTGTTTCCATCATTTCTCATTTTTTGTTTAATAAAAAAACACACACACAATGCATCATATCGGAGTGTTTTATTGAATTACATGGGACATTTAGGGGAAGTTTTATATGGGGTTGTCCCCAAAAAAATGATTTTACTTCTTGAGAACATGAAGTGAGACCCGATAGAGTTAAAAACACATTGCGTCACATTTGAGTTGAGTCTTAGAAAAATGAAAATCTAAAAAATGTGCGAACATAATTTTTCAATAATTTTGGCTTAATTGATATAACCCAACGTGGAGAGTATCTTCAACAATGATCTGCAACGGTGTATCGCATTTGCGCTGCACCGTAAAAATATTTGTGTTTCGATATCAACACAACTAATGCAACCATTTAACTCTAATTAACGCAAATGGCCTGTACAAAAGCACAAATGATTTTGAGACGGTTTGATATTTTTGTGTGTGAAACGCTATGAAGCCAACGAACGCAGCCTGAGTTAAAACTACCCCTGCGATTACTAATGCTCACGTGTCTCCTGTACATGCGGAGGTACGATGAGTGTTTCCCAAAAAACAACGCAAACATCGCAATTTTATTTTTAACATAAGAAAGTTTGAAAAATTTATAAAAATTGGTATTCAGGAGCGAAAATAAAGATTAGCATTGGAGGCCTCCGTAGCGCAGAGGTTAGAATGTCCGCATATGACGCTGAACGCCTGGGTTCGAATCTTGGCAAGACCATCAGAAAAATTTTCAACGGTGGTTTTCCCCTCCTAACGTTGGCATCATTTGTGAGGAACTATGCCATTTAAGAACTTCTCTCCCAAGAGGTGTCGCCCTGTGGCATGCCATTCGGACTTGGCTATAAAAAGGAGGTTCCCTATCATTGAGCTTAAAACTTGAATCGCACTAAGCTCATTGGTATGTGAGAAGTTTGCCACTGTTTCTTAGCGGAATGTTCATGGGCAAACATTTGCAAATATTGAAATACTGTTTTGTTAACATAAATGGGCTTTTTCGTCGTTGCAAAGGCGATACGGCAATTATGACCGTCGATGAGGATGTTAAATTGGAAGCGGTGGCGCACGCAGCTTGAAAATGAATGCACGAGTATTCATACGATCGCCTCTCATATTAGTGTACTAAGCATAATACCGCATCAAATGCGGTGGCGATAGATACTAACACATTTTAACGAGTATACCACAAATGAAAAAAATACCACTGCTTGTAGTTCTGTGATTTTCAAACAATTGCGATGGTATGGTAAGTATTAAAAGTTCTTCCCGATATCTACCCATATGAAGTAAATCACCACCGCAAATACTCTATTTTACATGCAGTGGTATAATGAGTGTTTGATAAAAACACCGCAATTTTTTAACCCAAAAAAGTTTGAAAAAATTCAAACTTTATCAAATTGCTTTATCAGTGTGCTGAGAATAACCCAATTTTTATGAGTATACCGCAAATCAGAAAAATACCCCTGCCTGCAGTTCTCACTTGCAATGAAATTTGGTATGATAAGTATGAATAGCCCTCCCGATATCAACCCAAAGGTCGAATAAGTTGAGCACCATAGATGAGTTCACTCGGAGGACAGTTTAGCCCCTGAAGATACCCTTGAAAGAAAGTGAAGGGAAGGAAGATGTGAGACCTCGAACCATATCCAGAGATTATACTCGAAAAAAAGAAACAGGAGAAAAGGAGTACCAAAGCGGGGAATAAACAGCTTTCCCACGCAAGCACATATACGCTTTTGCCGGCGCACCCCCGACAAGGTGTGCCATAAGTACCGTTCCGTCAACAAATCTCCGGAGACCTCCCAGAGATATGTTCACAAGATCACCCAGATCGCAGAAGAACTGCCTCCCCAGAAAGGTGAGCCTGCGTCCCTGTAGACCCGGACATGTACATAGCAAGTGCTCGATAGTCTCCTCCTCATCCTCATCAAGGCAACAGCTGCAGAAATCATTGTGGGGTATTCCCAGGCGCGACGCCATGCAACCCATGGCACAGTGTCTAGATATGACGCCAATTAAGGTACTCAGCGACCTGTTATCGCCAGTTACTCCCTCATCCTCCTCCTACAAATTAAATGTTTGCGCTGCACAACTGCAAAATTGCCCATGAACATTCCATTAAGGAACAGGGGCAAACTTCTCCCATATCAATGAGTGCAGTCCGATTGAAGTTTTTTCAAGCTCATCATGATAAGGGGCCTCCTTTTTTAGCCGAGTTCGAACGGCGTGCCGCAGTGCGACACCTCTTTGCAGAGAAGTTTTTACATGGATGCCATACCAAAGGGTATAGTATCTCCCAAATGTCGCCAGCATTAGGAGGGGGTAACGACAGATGAATATTTTCATGATGTTCTCGCCAGGATTCGAACCTAGGCGTTCAGCATTATAGGCGGACGTGTTAACCTTTGCGCTACGGTGGCATTCGATTGGGACAATATGGGTATCAAATGAAAGGTATTTAAGAGTAAAGTACGAACTTGGCATAAAATTTCCCCCTAATTGTCGGGGGTCTCCCACCCCCAGAAACACCACCCAATAGGAAACTTTTACATCTTTGGGCATCTACAAGGAAGCACATTACTAACCTCACTTATCTGCTTACCTTTGTAATCTGGTAAACTATTGTCCATGCCCTTAAATTCCCTTAACGCAATGTTGATATAGTCTCCCTAAAACTTTAGTTCGCTTTGTAATAACCCTTATTCCCCTATTCCAAGCAGTGCCCATAATCTGAATTGGATTATGGTCACTTTGATCCCATTCGCCACACATTCTCTACTTTAATAGGTAAGCAGTAAATATGGCTTTATTTGCAGCCGCTAGTTCTAGAACCCCTTCAAAGGTATACATCTCACTCGGCATATTCAATACACCGATGCCATTCCCACTCAGCCATTGGCTGTGCAACTCTCCCCAATTAAGAGATTTGAATAATTTTCGAGAACCATATCGGAGATGTTGTTTTTTTTATCATATTTCCCTTAAATTCAGATTGGTAAGTTGTATAAGTCCCTTCAATATAGTTTCCAAATGTACACTTTTCGATAAAGAATATGGGCTCATCTCCCGATTTACTTCTAGAGAGTACCTAGGTCGTACTTTTGAACCCAACTCGTATTAAATTTGAAAACGAAGTCTTATTCTATAATGATGTTCTTATAATCTATCTTTTTAAATTTTCAACGATTGTGGGGAGTGGTCCGGAAGGAGCAATAGGCTATATAATTTTTTGATATCTTAAGGGGACGAACCCTCCCCCTTATCCCAAATGTACCACCCAAAAATAAATGTGGACTGATCGGGGCAATATGGGACTCAAAAGAAAGGTATTTGGGAGTAGAATACAAATTAGGTATCAACATTTGGGTCCAAGTACCTAGGGGGCTGCACCGAACAAAAACCCCTTCAAAATGGCATATTGGACGATAATGGCAATAAGGGACTCGAATGAAAGGTATTCGGGAGTAGATTACGAATATAGTCAGGTAGGAGGAATAGGCTATATAATTTTTTGATATTGGAAGGGGCGGACATTCCCCCGTTACCCCAATAACGCTAACCAAAATCAAGGTTGTCCGATCGGAACATTATGGGTATCAAATGAAAGGTATTAAAGAGTAGAATACGAATATGGTATTAAAAGTCGAATTCAAGGAAGCCAGGGGCCACTCCAATCCCAAAAGTTTCCCAAACAAACATATTGGAGGTACATATCTATCTATTTGGGGTTGCCCAAAAAGTAATTGCGGATTTTTCATATAGTCGGCGTTGAAAAATTTTTCACAGCTTGTGACTCTGTAATTGCATTCTTTCTTCTGTCAGTTATCAGCTGCTACTTTTAGCTTGCTTTAGAAAAAAAGTGTAAAAAAAGTATATTTGATTGAAGTTCATTCTAAGTTTTATTAAAAATGCATTTACTTTCTTTTAAAAAATCCGCAATTATTTTTTGGGCAACCCAATATATGGGACTCAAATGAAAGCTATTCGAGAGAAGATTACGAATATGACATGAAAAATTATGTCTAAGTGGGAATTTGGGAATGGGAATTTTACTCGAACATAGCTATGTAAGACTAAAATGGAAGGTATTGTATTTGGGAGTTTATGATGAATATTACCAAAAAGTTTGTGTCCAAGATTATTCCAATATATTATTTGACCAATTAAAACAATGGGGGATCAAATGATAGATATTATTGAATAGAGTGCGTCATTCAAATATGTGCTCAAGTGACAGATAGCGTGTGGCGCACAACCCTCATATAGACATCCTCCATCAAACAGCTGTATACACCAATCATGACAATATGGGGTAAATTATTCATTCTGCTCATATATCTAGCGGACCACCTTACCCCAAAACAGTCGATCACTCATAATGACAATTACTGTGTGGGGTCACAAATAAATGTAGGCCTCCATACTCCAAAAATTATGACTTTCAGCGTGGTAGTTGAGGTTGCAAACCTTAACGTTAAGATTTGCAAGCATTTTTAGCTCATCGATGGACAAGACCACTTTTTTGTTCTAAAGTTTTACATGGTTTAACAATTATCCGCACCGCACCAAAGATATAGACTGGCAAATAGGTTCTTTACCACATAAAATCGTTTTATATGGCAATTTGATTTGATTTAGACTAAATTATGACTATTTAATAGGTAGTTGTCTATAAATGACTATATATTTATAGTTGGCGCCATCTACTGGTAGTATTCAAAGGCTGTTGCAAATGGATTTAGTTGATCCAATTGAGAACAGCCAGTAAATGGCGCTAGTTTCGAGAAGCCAGAAAGAGGGCAGTGTGGTCAAACGTGATCATACAGCATTTATCTTCGCAATGACTTCGTTGCGGTGTTATTTTTTAGCTTTCTCACTCTAAAATCTCGGAGATGGGTAGGGCGATTAAGGCGTCTTTTATTGGCACACTAACATTAATCTAAAATAAAAACTTTGTTATCAGAATATGAGGTGGGGTGCCTAGAAGGGCCGCCCCCAAACGGATTTATAGACCAATCACTACAATATGGGTATCAAATTAAAGGAATTTGAGAGTAGAAAACGAATCTGATATCCAATTGTGGGACAAAGTGTTTTGTGGGTCATCCCACCCACAAAAAACCCCTCAAATCGACATATTTACCGACCATGGCAATATGGATCTTAGATGAAATGTCTTTGGGAGTAAAGCACGAAATCGACTTTCACTTTTGAGACCAAGTCTCTGGGGATCCACCATACCCTTAAAGAGGACTTTTACTAATTGGGGTTTAAATAAGAGGTAGGAAAATTGGCATTAAAATTAGGCAGAAATTTCCCAATTAGGAATAATTTTCTCGAACAGCAGCAGAGCGGGCCGGGCTCAGCAAGTCTACCATACAAATGTTAATTACCGAACATCACAACAATGTCGCTCACATATTCAACATTTTTGTAGCAAGTTTTTTTCAGGATTTGTAGTAATGTGTCATAGTGCATACAACAGGTCTAAGGCCGTGAATTCAATTTTTCTCTTTCTCTCTGCGGAATAGACGTTTCTCCTCTCATGCATCGCAGTTCATTTTGGACAATATGTTCTGGCCCTTTGTAACAATTTGAAAGCTGTCATACTTTGTTGCTAAGTATTATGGAAAAAAAAAAAATCTTTCATTATCAAAAATTAAAAAAAAAAATTTGCAACTTTAATGTAATAAAGCAAACTTTTTCAGATTCATCCTTTGAAAACCAACGAAGACAATATTTTCAGTGTTAATGATACACCAACGCCATTATATGGTAGTTTAGCAGGTAAAGTCAACCCATTTAAAACTTTTGTACAACCATAATAACTTTCAATTAAAATATCCAACTAACAAAACTTTAACTGAAAGAATATTCTAAAATTTTTCTTTACGTTTAAGTTTCTTGTTTGAGATAAAGCAATATTAAGCACCTCTTAACTTAATATCATCCTTTGAGACTAGCAACACCATACTAAGTGTTTTGTTGGAAACACTTAAAAGTTCTATGGACAAAGAACAAAATATAAGACATCATTAAAAAACAAAATAGAATGGAGAAGAAGCAAAAAATTATGATGTTGAAATAGAGAAGGTAAACTCAAAAAAATGACTGATAGTGGCCCAAAGAAACTGTAATGGAGAATGGATAAGAAGAGAATATGCAGCTTAAAGCTTTTAAGAAGACTAAAGAAAAATAGAATCTGTAAAGTTATCTACGTTAGTTCTAGGATAGTTCCACAAATACACATTTAAATCTGGTTATGCATATAAAGGAGATAAGGGATAGTTGTTACAGCAACTTAGATCATGAAATAAGCATATGCAAGCACCCTAATGTTAAAGTAATCTGCTTTGTCCTTAAGAGTGCATGAGTTTCATCTAATGTCTGCAACTAGTTGATTGTGTTACAATACCATATCTATGGACATAGGCTACTTGTGTTTGTATTTGTCTGTCTTCGGAATCGAAGTATGTATTGGATGTTAAGGTATGTTGTTGAGTAAAAAATGATGAGTTCTTTTCTAAACATCATTGTAGGCAGTTGTGCTCGCATGTTTTCTCTCATCACACTTCTGTCCTGCACAGAATCATTATGAATGGCAAAGCTATTGAATGGTTGAAACAAAAGAATGTTACGGTATGTTAACTTTTCTTCATTAGCATTGGATATCCATATAATGAAGTAACCACATCATTACATATAACCAAATACCTCAAGAATCATAGACAGCTTGTGATGTTAAAAATGTATAAGTATGACCCCAAATCTCTAATACCTTTATCTCCAACTACTTTCCTTACATTCCTACCTCAATTACTCTATGCAATTGGAAGTTTTTGTTCAACACAAGCCATTAACCATTAATCACATTAAGAGCCAAGCAATTTTACTTAAATTCATAATGTTCACCTTAAATGTGAAAGCCAAAAATTGAGGTTTCTTTCCAAGTCTTGAATTAGAATCAAAAGAAGTTGTGATATTACCAAACTGTAACATTAAGAGGTGTCGATGGACCACAATCTGCTAATAATGATAATTGGCTTAAAATAAATTAAGCAAAAAGATTTAATTTCATGCTTGAGTAATTTTTGAATTTTTATGATTGAAAGCCACAAGTCCTTGCCAAAAAGGACACACACACACACAATGATATTAACAATTAAACACCCGCATAGCCACAGTAAATTCAAAGTGCTGATGAATTTCATTCAAATATTTTTGATACTTTGTAGTGAATATACAATAATACAGATTACATATCAACATAGGCATCCATTAAACATCAAAATTTAAAACAGAAAGTACTAAAACCAAACAGTAAAAGGATAGAAGGACGAAGAAAAGACATGTTTTTATACCCTCCACCATAGGATGGGGGTATACTGATTTCGTCATTCTGTTTGTAACTTCTTGAAATATTTGTCTAAGACCCCATAAAGTATATTTTTAATCGACATGACAATTTATGTTGATCTAGCCATGTCCGTCCGTCCGAAGGAGTAAAGCTAGCCGCTT
Source organism: Stomoxys calcitrans (assembly GCF_963082655.1). Taxonomy (NCBI): domain Eukaryota; kingdom Metazoa; phylum Arthropoda; class Insecta; order Diptera; family Muscidae; genus Stomoxys; species Stomoxys calcitrans. The sequence continues at coordinate 7,576,402 of NC_081556.1, forward strand.
GAAATTTTGCACAAATACTTCTTATTAGTGTAGGTCGGTAGGGATTGTAAATAGGCTATATCGGTCCCAGTTATGATATAGCTGCCATATAAACCGTTCTGGGATGTTGACTTCAGCGTCTAGAGGGCGCAATTCTTATAAGATTTGGCTGAAATTTGGCAAGAAGTGTTTCGGTATGAGTTCTAACAACTGTGCTAAGTATGGTGGAAATCGGTTCATAACCTGATATAGCTGTCATATAACCGACCTGGGGTCTTTACTTCTTGATCCTCTAGAGGGCGCAATTCTTGAAATTTGGCATGTGGTGTTTTGGTATGAGTTCTTACAACTGTGTTAAGTGTGGTTCAAATCGGTCCATTACCTGATATAGCTGTCAAATAAACCGATCTGGGGTCTACACTTCTTGATCCTCTAGAGGGCGCAATTACTAACCGTATAACCGATCTGCCATATAAACCGATCTGGGATCTTGACTGAATGACAGCGTCTAGAGGGCGCAATTCTTATACGATTTGGCATGAAGTGTTTCGGTATGAGTTCTAACAACTGTGCTGTAAGTATGGTGGAAATCGATCCATAACCTGATATAGCTGTCAAATAAACCGATCTGGGATCTTGACTTCTTGATCCTCTAGAGCACGCAATTATTATCCGATTTGGTTTATTTTTGGAAATTTTGTACAACGGTTTCTCTCATGACCTCCAACATACGTGTTGGAATGGTCTGAATCGGTCTATAGCCTGAAACCGCACAACAGAGATACCGGGAAAAAAACTCGACAAATTTGGTGCAAGGTGAAGGGTATATAAGATTCGGTCCGGCCGAACTTAGCACTCTTTTACTTGTTAAACAGTTAGAAAAAACAATAACAGGAAATGGTCAGATACCAATTTTTATACCCACCACCTTAGGATAGGGGGTATATTCATTTTGTTTGCAATACACCGAAATATCAATTTCCAACCCTACAGAGTATATAAATTTCGGATCGTCGTAAAATTCTAAGACGATTTAACGAAGTCCGTGTGTCTGTCCGTCCGTCTGTTGTAATCTCTCTACAACCATAAAAAATTGAGATATTGAGCTGAAATTTGACACAGATACGTCTTTTTGATGCACGCTGGTTAAGTTGATGAACGGGCCAAATCGGATGATATTTGGATATAGCTGCTATAAAGACCGATCTGCCGATAAAGGGTCTAATGCCCAAAAATGTTTTATTTTTTATCCGATTTCACTGAAATTTGAAACAGCGAGTAGTTTAAGGCTTCCCGACAACTGACCCAAATTTGGTTTAGATCGGACTATATTCAGATATAGCTGCCATAAAGACCGATCTCCCGATAAAGGGTCTGAAGCCTATAAATGCTTAATTTATTACCCGATTTCGGTGAAATTGTAAACAGTGGGTTATTTTAAGCCTCCCGACATCTGACCTAAATAGGAATAAGATCGGTCCTTAGATATAGCTGCCATATAGTCCGATGTCCCGATAGAGGGTCTGAAGCCTATAAAAGCTTTATTAATTACCCGATTTCGCTGAAATTTGAAAGAGTGGGTTATTTTGCGTCACCTCACATCCGGCCCAAATATGGTTTAGATCGGATCATATTTAGTTATAGCTGTCATATAGACTTAAGGGTTTTAAAGGGTGGGAACGACCCCTCAGATTCCAAGGAATACATTTTTATTTCAGATTTGTATTGTGCTTTTAAATACCTTTCATTTGATACCCATATTGCCAAAAGCATTGAAAGAGTCCTGTTGGGGGGTTTTTAGGGGTGGGGGACCCTCCCCCCTCATTTGCTTGGGTTTTGGGATGGCGCGTCCCCCCAGGTTTCTTTGATCCAGTGTTATACCAATTTCGTTTTTTTGGGGTACCATAAGGTGGCTAACAAAAGTTCAAGTTTTTGAAGATTGGGGTTTGGGGGAGGGTCCGCCTCCCCTTCGGATATCAAAAAAAGTAGAACCCTATTTTCATCGGGAACCTAAACTCTACCATCTGTGAAAATTTCTTGGAAACTGGTTCAACTGTTTTTGAGTCTATACGGAACAGATAAACAAAACAAAGAGGATGTTTAATTTATCTATGGTGGTGGGTATCCAAAGTTCGGCATTGCCGAAGGAAAGTTCGGTTGGTCTGGAAAGAAACATAGGCTATATAATTTTTTGATAACGGGAGGGGGGCGGACCCTCCCCCTTACCCCAAAAGTACTACTCAAAAATGAAAGTGGACCGATCAAGGACTCAAATGAAAGGTATTCAAAAGTAGAGTACGAATTTCATAATAAAAGTTGGGTCCAAGTTCCTTGGGGGCCCGCCCCAGCCCCAAAAACCTTTAAATAAGGTTTATTTGACGATCACGACAATATGGGACTCAATTGAAAGGTTTTCGGGAGTAGATTACGAATATGGTCAGGAAGTACGAATAGACTTTATAATTTATTGATAACGGCACGGGGCGAACTCTCCACCGTTACCTCAAAAACACCACCCAATATCAAAAGTGGTCGGTCCAATATGGGTATCAAATGAAAAGTATGCGGGAGTAGATAACGAATCTGGCATACAAATTCATGACGAAGTATAGGGCGTCACCCCACCCCCACAAAAACGCCCAAAATGGGCACATTATTCAATCACGTATATATGGGACTCGGTTTGTTTATTCCGTATAGGCTGAAATATGGCAGAATTGATTTTCTCGAAATTTTCGCATATTGTGTACGTTGGTCCGGAAGGAAACAAATGCCATATATTTTGTGGTATCGGAAGGGGGACGGACCCTCCCCCTTATGCCAAAAACACAACCCAAAATCAAATGTAAACCGATCGGGACAATATAGGTATCAAAAGAAAGGCATTGGAGAGTAGAATACGAATATGGTATTAGAATTTGGGTCCAAGTACTCAGTGGTCGCCCCCAACTGTTTTTGAGTCTATACGGAACAGATAAACAAAACAAAGAGGATGTTTAATTTATCTATGGTGGTGGGTATCCAAAGTTCGGCATTGCCGAAGGAAAGTTCGGTTGGTCTGGAAAGAAACATAGGCTATATAATTTTTTGATAACGGGAGGGGGGCAGACCCTCCCCCTTACCCCAAAAGTACTACCCAAAAATAAAAGTGGACAGATCAGGGACTCCAATGAAAGGTATTCAAAAGTAAAGTACGAATTTCATAATAAAAGTTGGGTCCAAGTTCCTTGGGGGCCCGCCCCAGCCCCAAAAACCTTTAAAATAGGTTAATTTGACGATCAATATGGGACTCAAATGAAAGGTAATCGGGAGTAGATTACGAATATGGTCAGGAAGTACGAATAGGCTTTATAATTTATTGATAACGGCAGGGGGCGAACTCTCGACCGTTACCCCAAAAACACCACCCAATATCAAAAGTGGACCGATAAGGACAATATGGGTATCAAATGAAAAGTATGCGGGAGTAGATAACGAATCTGGCATACAAATTCATGTCGAAGTATAGAGGGTTACCCCACCCCTACAAAAACGCCCAAAATGGGCACATTAGCCAATCACGGATATATGGGACTCGGTTTGTTTGTTTCGTATAGACTGAAAAATGGTAAAATTGATTTTCTTGAAATTTTCGCATATTGTGTACGTTGGTCTGGAAGGAAACAAAGGCCACATAATTTTGCGGTATCGGAAGGGGGACGGACCCTCCCCCTTATGCCAAAAACACAACCCAAAATCAAAAGTGGACCTATCGGGACAATATAGGTATCAAATGAAAGGTATTGGAGAGTAGAATACGAATATGGCATTTGAATTTGGGTCCAAGTACCCAGTGTTCGCCCCGAACCCCAAAACTTCGCTAAACAGATATATTGGGTTGCCCAAAAAGTAATTGCGGATTTTTTAAAAGAAAGTAAATGCATTTTTAATAAAACTTAGAATGAACTTTAATCAAATATACTTTTTTTACACTTTTTTTCTAAAGCAAACTAAAAGTCGCAGCTGATAACTGACAGAAGAAAGAATGCAATTACAGAGTCACAAGCTGTGAAAAAATTTTTCAACGCCGACTATATGAAAAATCCGCAATTACTTTTTGGGCAACCCAATATTAGAAGTTGACCTGTTATGACAATATGGGACTCAAATGAAATGTATTTGAGAGTAGAAAACAAATTTGATATCCAATTTTGGGGCCAAGTGTTTTTGGGTACGCCCTAAAGCACCCCCTAAACTGAACGTCATTTCCGTTGGGAACAAAGAACGAATTTGATATCTATTTTCATTGCAAAGAGCCGGAGGCCGCCCAGCCCCAAAACAACCTCCTAACGGTTCGATGAGTCGAAATGTCTGAGGTGCCATTTCTCCCCTAATAAGAACATTACCCCAAGGAAGAACATTACCACCAGGAATTGAGAAGAGGCAAATTCTCACACATCAATGAGTGCTTTCCGATTCAAGTTTAAACTCAATGACAAGGGGTCTTGCATGCATGGCATTGTGCCTCGTAAATGTCGCCAACATTAAGAGGGGATAAACACCGCTTTGTTCGATGTTCTTGCCAGGAGTCGAACGCGTTCAGCATCATAGGCTACAATGGCACGAATTCGATATTCGCATGCAGGGCGATATTAGAGAGTTAAAGAAGGCACAGCGAAGCGGGCCCGGTTCGGCTAGTTAGTAATAAAAGGAAGTGGGAAGTAATGAATGGAAGTGGAGAAATGGCGTTGTTGAAATTTAAAAGAATATATTTTCCAAATTTGTTGTGTTTTCTTTGTTAGCTCGTCTACTTTTGGAAAAGCCCTCGTATTACACTTTTATTCTAAAAATGACTTTTCCGGGCCAATTAATTTGAAACAAACCAAAGATCGTGATGACAATATAGAAAATCCATTACCATGGTCTCCGTTTCTCTGTCATGACTATGCATGACAATTAGTTGCGGCTATTGTTGTGTGCAATTATAATCCATTAGCATATTCATTTGGTATTATCTATAACTTGTTGTGTGTATATGTGTGTGTGGAAAATGCATGCGTTCATTTGTGACTGATACTGTTGCAAAAATGTTGTATAAAATCGTATTTACCTTAATGGTGTTGAGTTGCTTAGATAATGTTCTGGTAAAACCTTCTACTGTTTTTAAACATAACCAATTTTGTAATTTTTGCTGTTTTTTTGTTTTTAGTTGGCAAAAAAGCGTCGCAACATAATTTTTCACAATGTCACCTGTATTTGTTTGACTGATCTGGTAAAACAATCGGCTTGTGACATTCGCCAGTTGACGAATGGACGCTATGGCTTAAATGCCATGTTTGAACTGACACACCAACTGCCAGCGACTGCAGATGTTGAAATTTTGTTAACCTACAAACTTCCCAGGGGCTCAAGGGTGGTTAAATTTATCAATCTGAAGCTAAGGATATGTGATGTCTTGGTACATTTGCCCACTGTGCCATTGGTTAAAGAAGTGCTAATTGGCTTGTCGCGTTACAGCAATTTGCCCTTGTCGTGTCCCGTTAAAGAGGTAGTCAATACTTGAGTGTTAAGAAATTACATTTTTAGTTGTTCTTACTTGTTATCACTGTTTGCAGAACAAAATGTACAATGTGACAAATTTAATTATAAGCGACTCCGTATGGCCTCCCTATATGCCATTGGTGAATTTTAATTTCACTCTGAACTTTACCAATCTTAAAAAACTGCTGTACACATATGACTTGAGGGGATCGGTGGTACAAATCTAAAAACTGAATGGCTGGAAATTAAAGTGGATTAAGGATTAATGGTGTTATATGCAACAAAACAGGGCCCGGAAGGATTTCAAATGATAAACACAAACATGAAAGCATCTTAACAAAGGTCCAAAGCTTTGTTCAGGAAACAAAAAAACAAAATTTTATTAAAAATGGTAAAATAAATGAAATAAAAAGCATGCAAATTTTTATATATGTATTATACCCACCTTAATATAATCAAGGGTGGGGTTTAAGGCTATAAATGCTCCTTTTATGGGTCCAAGACCTTAAATCGGAATTTTGTCTTTAAGTCAACTATAATCAGTTGTGGCCTATTTTGGACCATACTCGTCCAAGTACAAATGGCGAAGGGCCTTACAAAACTCACTTTGGCGAATTTAAGCAAAATCTGACCTTAAATCGCGAGATCGTATATGGAGCGAGCGTATATGGCAGCTATATCCACATATAGACCGATCTGGACCAAATTCGTTATAGATGTCGGAGTGGTCCAATATAACTAATTGTTCTAAATTTCTGGGAAATCGCATCAAAAATAAGTCTTTTATAACCTCAGCAAGTCTTATCGGAAAAAGATATCGCATCCATCTTCGCACTAAAATCTGCCGAAGTTAAAAATATTACATGAGTCAACATTTCAGCTCAATATTTCTATTAGGTTGCCCAAAAAGTAATTGCGGATTTTTTAAAAGAAAGTAAATGCATTTTTAATAAAACTTAGAATAAACTTTAATCAAATATACTTTTTTACACTTTTTTCTAAAGCAAGCTAAAAGTAACAGCTGATAACTGACAGAAGAAAGAATGCAATTACAGAGTCACAAGCTGTGAACAAATTTGTCAACGCCGACTATATGAAAAATCCGCAATTACTTTTTGGGCAACCCTATATTATAAAGTCTCTGCCGAGACTACAACAGACGGATGGACACGGCTATATTGTCTTAGACTTTACATCGGCCAAGAGTATATACTCGTATATATGTTCTAGGATCTGAAATGGATATTTCGAGGTGCTGCAAAGATTACGAAAAATGAAAATATCCCTGTCTTATATTGGTGGATATGAAAACAGTTTGAAAATCCAATCAAATAGAAGATTAAACTCTTTTGCTTAAACCCAGTATAAAGCTTGGTCAATTTTCAGCAGCTTTAAAAAGGAAGTTCCACCGGAGCGAGACTGCTACACACTCTCTGATGGAGAAAATCAGCTAGGGCTAGATTCGTATTGGCTTTATTCAGGAGCCATGAGCGACCCGACACCAAGTTTCTGGACTGAACCATACCAATTTTTATACCCACCATCATAGGATGGGGATATACTAACATTGTCAGCCCGTTTTAACACCTCGAAATATTGATCTTGGACCTAGAATCTAGCCGCTTGACAGTTTGCACAGATACTTAATATTGATGCAGGTCGTTGGGGATTGCCATATGGGCCATATCGGTTCACATTTGGATATAGCTTCTATATAAACCGATCTCCCGATTTGACTTGTTGAGCCCTTGGAAGCCGCAGTTTTTGTCCGATTTGTTGACTGTTCTTTCTCCGATTTGGCTGAAACTTTGCATGTAGTGTTCTTTTGTGTGGCATGTAGCTCCCTTGTAAACCGGTCTCTCGATCATCCTTGTTTGGTTCCTAGAGCTTTAATTTTTGCTGGTTTGGCATGTGGAATAAAATTATGCCCTTCAACTAAATATATTTTGTATACATTTTAAGCAGAACATTTTTAGAACAGAACCCGCACGATGTTTTTTGGAACCATATTTTCTTTTCCGAAAATGTTGTGCAGATTTATAATTTTTTCAAAAAAAAACGAGGGATTTTTTGTATAAAATTTTTCTTCTTTCCGAAGATGCTCATCAAACATATTTTTTTGGTTTTATTGAAATTCTTCCCAGAAATGGACTCTATATTCATTTTGTACGCAAAATTTCCTTAAATTTGAGTACCATATTCTCTATATTCGGTGTTATTTCATTTGATTGGTGTAGGGGGCGTTTTGGAGGCCAACCCCTTGTATTTGCAAATTTATCCACCCTCTACCAATAACATAATCTGAAATAACATAAGGCCCGGTAAAACAATTTAAAATGTGCCTATTGCCTTGAATATGTTAAACTCTTTCTCTCAATATGTTACGTGTATTGTGTTAATGTTACAGATGGATTCATAACTCGTTGTTTGTAGGTGTGGGGGCATAGCTACACCCCTCTACAAAATAAATGTTGACTCCTATATTAATATGTTGTAAACTCTTTTTCTCAATAACTTTCTTACCACGCACATTCAACCCCTCAAAACCCCCAACCAAAAAAACATACTTAAGAAAAATGTACCATACCATAAATAGAGATAGTAACTCACCTCATTAATGAATTCGTTGCATTGCTTTGTCTTTTTCACCACGATCACTTTTGTGTGCTCTCAACACAACAAACCAACTAACAACACACGACCGGCAAAAGAAAGTCAATTTGCAAATATTTAAACACTTGTTTTAGCAAGCTAAACACTATTTCATGATAATATTTTTGCATTTCCCGTTAGTTTATATATGAAGCTATCGATTAATGCAAATGTTTTAGCAAAAACAAGACTTTTCACAAGACTACTTCGATTATAATTGAAGACGATAAGAAAACCAACCGAAACGAATGAAAAAATGCCGTGAACTAAAGAAATGTTGGAATAGGCAAGCAACACTTGTCATGTACAAAGAGAGAGAGAGAGAGAGAGAGAGAGAGTAATGGCGATTCGAGAGTCAAATGTGGTTATTAACATTGAAGTTGGAATGGGAGACAGTAAAAATAAAAAAAAAATTCAGTGGTGATTAACATCTAATAAAGTTTTTCAAAAACATGGGTCATACACGTTTAGACGAGGTGCATACTGAGCAAAGTATGACCTGAGTGTCTAAGAAGGTGTACCAATTGCTAGCAATCTGGTCTGGTGAAATGATGTAGGTAGGGGGTGTTTTTTTACATTGGTGAGAAAAAGTTTACATTTTGCTGTGCGAAACGGTAACTTTCTCACTATACAAATTTTTGACATTTCTGCCTAAGCAAAAACAAGCCAAGCTATTTTAAATAATCAAAATTTATTGAAAATTACTCATGATTTGCTTAATAACAATTGTTTAGTAAACTTGTAATAAGAACAATTAAATATTTGGGCATTGTTCACAGACAAAAGTCTCTTTGGATTAATGATTTTATTAACATGTAAATGATTGCTGATGCCGACACCGTCCAGCAAATTTTTCACCCAGAGGTTTCAAATGTCTAAAAATAAAATCTTTTTTTTTGCCAATTTCTTTTTAACAGTGTAGCATTTATCATTAATATTCAAATGGCAATGTTAGAATATGTTGTTTTTAGGAAAACGATCAATAAATCAAAAACAAATAACTATATATGTGTATAAGCGGCTAGTAATGGCCGCTCGTAAATTTAATTAGACCTGCGTATCTATTCACAACTGGCAACATGGCACTCTGCTTTATAAACGTCAAAATGGCAATGGACAGAACATGTGCAGAAGACGACCAGACTTTGGGCAATAGTCCCACCATTTGGGACCAGATATTATATCGGCTTTGAACTAGTTCAGGGACACAACACGGAGAAAATTAGGATAATTCGCAAATTTCCTGACCTAGCTATTTTGGGGTTCTGTTTTAGAGTTTTTAGAGCGCACAACAAACATGTATGCTTAGGTTACGTTCTCAAGGACACAGGCGGGGACAATACGGTACCGTTTTTTATACCCATCACCAAAGGACGGGGGTATATTTATTTTGTCATTCCGCTTGCAACACATATAAATACTCATATCTGACACTGTAAAGTATGTATATTCTTGGTCGTCGTAAAATTCCAAGGCCTTCTAGCAATGAAATGAAATGAAATGAGAATATTAAGTCCAGAGTTCAGCCAAAAAATTGAATTTATCCATACCCCCAAAAAAGACTATAGGAATCGGGAACTGGCTATTATCTTTGTTAAGTTGTCACTTCTCATCGGTTTAGCGGAAACAAAATTTTAAAATTCGTTCCGAATTATCATTCTGTGGTTCAATTTTTCTTAAATTTAAAGCAATTATTACTCTTTCTCTTATTCATATTAGTTTTCTACGCAAAATTTCCTTGAATTTGAGTATCATATTCGCTAAATTCGCTTTCATTTCACTTGAGTGGAATAGGGGGTTTTTTGAGGGTCACCAGGTCCGAGCAACGGACTTCGTATTTGAGTTCCTGGGCTAATTTGGACAGAAGTATTTTTTTTCTAAATTAATAAATATAAATACCACCAACACTACTGTTGTGGTTACAAAATCTTCAGAAACTAATTAAAAAAGTATTTTATTAGATTTGTAATTAATATTTAGTATTTTATTGAGAACGTCGATTAAAGGTATGAAAACACCGAGATTTTTTATTGCACCGAAAGCACATAAAAAAGACACGAAAATAATTTTGGATACAAAGTGTATACCTATTTGTATTAATTTTGCCAAAATCTGCTTATACATATGTATTTGCATATTTTTCCACCCTCTGCCAATAACACAATGTGAAATAACATACACCCCATTAAAAACATGTTAACTTGTACCTATTGACTACAATATTTTAAACAATTTCTCTCAATATGTAACTCTCAAACTGTAACTCTACCCCTACACCACTCAACCAAATAAATGTTAACCCCTATATTAACAGTATGTTGTAAACCCTTCTTCTCTATGTTCTATTAGCACGCACACACAGCCCCCCCCCCAAAAAAAAACATAAATAAGAAAAAATTTACCATACCTTAAATGGAGATAGTTACTCACCTCATTATAAATTCGTTGCACTGCTTTGTCTTTTTCACCACGATCACTTTTGTGTGCTCTCAACACACCAAACCAACTAATAACACACGACCGGCAAAAGAAAAAGTCATTTTGCAAATATTCAAACACTTTTTTTAGCAAGCTTAACACTATTTTATGATAATATTTGTGCATTTCCCTTTAGTTTATATATGAAGCTATCGATTAATGCAAATGTTTTAAGTAAAACAACACTTTTCACAAGACTATTTCGATTTTAATTAAAGACGCTACACAAGACAACCGAAACGAATGAAAAATTGCCGTGAACTAAAGAAATGTTGGAATAAGCAAGCAACACTTGTCATGTACAAAGAGACAGGGAGAGACTAAGAGCGATTCGAGAGAGTAATGTGGTTATTAACATTGACGTGCAAATGGGAAGCTGTGAAAACAAAAACAATTTTTGCGTTGATGAACATCCAATTGCTTTTTTTTAAACATGGACGTTTGGACGAGATGGATACTGAGGCAAAGAAAGAAGGAGCATAGTATGGCCTTTAGTTTCTGCAGATACACCAAACGCAAGATAGGTGTGGCCGTTAAGGCTGGAGAAGACGACTAGACTTTGGGCAAGTATCCCACCATTTGGGATTAGATTTTATACCGGAATTCAACCATCTCAGGGACACAGTATGGAGAAGGATTAGGGAAATGGAAATTAAAAAAAAAAATCCTGTTTGGGGTTAATTTTCAAAAGTTTTTAGAGCGCACAACAAACCAGTATGCTTAGCGGTGTGTTCACAAGTACAGGGTAAGTACTGCACACTTTTTTATACCCATCACCAAAGGACGGGGATATATTGTATGGTCAAAATCGATTTATAACCTGATACAGCTCCCACATAAACCGACTTTGACCATACTAAGCGCGAGTGTTGAAAGTCGTAACAGAACCCTACTTGTAAAATTACAGCCCATCGTATGGATTTTTCCCACAATGGTTTCAAAGTCCCACAGGTCCTTCGTGGATCAATCTTATTTAAATTGTGCATATATGAAACCTATGCTTTATTCATGGCTTTGTGGCTTTCCCCAGAGACTTGTTCCCTAATACTCTCAAAATCTTTTCATAAAGTTCTGCATTGTCCCCATCGTTCAGTTTTATCGTTTGGGGGATATTTGAAGGACCCCAGACATTTGGTCTCTAATATTCATACTCTGGGAGCTATAACAGGTTATAGACCGATTTAGACCGTACTGAGCACAGTTGTTGAAAGCCATAACAGATTACTACGTGCAAAGTTTCAGCCAAATTGAATGCAAATTAAGGCTTGTAAGGGCTCAAGAAGTCAAATCGGGAGATCGGTTTATATGGGAGCTATATCAGGTTAAAATCTGATTTGAACCGTACTTGGTCCAGTTGCTGGAAGTCAAAACAGAACACTATGTGCAAAATATCAGCCAAATCGGCCAAAAGTTGTGGCTTCCAGGGGCGCAAGAATTCAAATCGGTAGATCGGTTTACATGGGAGTTATATCAGGTTATACACCGATTTGGACCATACTTGGCACAGTTGTAGGGAGTCATAACAGAACACTATGTGCAAAATTTCATCCAAATCGGATAAAAATTTCACCTTATCAGAGCTCAAGAGATCAAATCGAGAGATCGGTTTATATGGGAGCTATATCAGGTTCTTCACCGATTTGAACCGTACTTGGCTCAGTTGTTGGAAGCCATAACAAAACACTATGTGCAAAATTTCATCCAAATCAGATAAAAATTGCACCTTATCAGGGCTCAAGAAGACAAATCGGAAGATCGGTTTATATGGGATCCATATCAGGTCATGCACAGATTTAAAACATACTTGACACAGTTGTTGGAAGTCAAAATAGAACACCATGTGCAAAATTTCAACCAAATCGGAACGAAATTTGTGTCTTCCAAGTAGTCAAATCGGTAGATCGGTTTATATAGTCGTTATATCAGGTTATACACCGATTTAAATCGAACTGGGTACAGTTGATAAAGGTCATAACAAAATACTACATGCAAAATTTCAGCCAAATTGGATGAAAATTGAGGCTTACAGAGGCTCAAGAAGTCAAATCGGGAGATCGGTTTATATGGGAGCTATATCAGGCTGTAGACCGATTTGGACCATACTTGGCACAGTTGTTGGGAGCCATAACAGAATACCATGTACAATATTTCAGCCAAGTTCGAAGAAAATTGAGCCTTCAGGGGCTTAAGAAATCAAATCGGGAGATCGGTTTATATGGGAGCTATATACAAATCTGAACCGATATGGCTCATTTGCAATAATCAACGACCTACAA